>NC_047108.1:367071-577898 GCF_902500255.1 Thalassophryne amazonica
TCTGTCTCTCCCTGACCGGCTGCAGTTTGTCTCTCTGAACCGGCCGGCAGTTTGTCTCTCTGACCGGCTGCAGTTTGTCTCTGTCTTTCTCTCTGACGGCTGCAGTTGTCTCTCTGACTGGCTGCAGTTGTTCTCTCTGTCTCTCTCTCTGACCAGCTGCAATTTTTCTCTCTGTCTCTCTCTCTGACCGGCTTGCAGTTGTCTCTCTGACTGGCTGCAGTTTGTCTCTCTGTCTCTCTCTCTGACCGGCTGCAGTTTTTCTCTCTGTCTCTCTCTGACCGGCTGCAGTTTGTCTCTCTGTCTTTCTCTCTGACCGGCTGCAGTTTGTCTCTCTGACTGGCTGCAGTTTGTCTCTCTGTCTCTCTCTCTGGCCAGCTGCAGTTTGTCTCTCTGTCTCTCTCTCTGACCAGCTGCAGTTTGTCTCTCTGACCAGCTGCAGTTTGTCTCTGTGTCTCTCTCTGTGACCGGCTGCAGTTTGTCTCTCTGACTGGCTGCAGTTTGTCTCTCTGTCTCTCTCTCTGGCCAGCTGCAGTTTGTCTCTCTGTCTCTCTCTCTGACCGGCTGCAGTTTGTCTCTCTGACCGGCTGCAGTTTTTCTCTCTGTCTCTCTCTGACCGGCTGCAGTTTGTCTCTCTGTCTTTCTCTCTGGCCAGCTGCAGTTTGTCTCTCTGTCTCTCTCTCTGACCGGCTGCAGTTTGTCTCTCTGACCGGCTGCAGTTTGTCTCTCTGTCTTTCTCTCTGGCCAGCTGCAGTTTTTTCTCTCTGTCTCTCTCTCTGACCGGCTGCAGTTGTCTCTCTGACCGGCTGCAGTTTTTCTCTCTGTCTTTCTCTCTGACCGGCTGCAGTTTGTCTCTCTGACTGGCTGCAGTTTGTCTCTCTGTCTCTCTCTCTGGCCAGCTGCAGTTTGTCTCTCTGTCTCTCTCTCTGACCAGCTGCAGTTTGTCTCTCTGAACGGCTGCAGTTTGTCTCTGTGTCTCTCTCTCTTTGACCAGCTGCAGTTTGTCTCTCTGTCTCTCTCCCTGACCGGCTGCAGTTTGTCTCTCTGACTGGCTGCAGTTTGTCTCTGTCTCTCTCTCTGGCCAGCTGCAGTTTGTCTCTCTGTCTCTCTCTCTGACCGGCTGCAGTTTGTCTCTCTGTCTCTCTCTCTGACCGGCTGCAGTTTGTCTCTCTGACTGGCTGCAGTTTGTCTCTCTGTCTCTCTCTCTGGCCAGCTGCAGTTTGTCTCTCTGTCTCTCTCTCTGACCAGCTTCAGTTTGTCTCTCTGAACGGCTGCAGTTTGTCTCTGTGTCTCTCTCTCTTTGACCAGCTGCAGTTTGTCTCTCTGTCTCTCTCTGTGACCGGCTGCAGTTTGTCTCTCTGTCTCTCTCTCTGACCGGCTGCAGTTTGTCTCTCTGACTGGCTGCAGTTTGTCTCTCTGTCTCTCTCTCTGGCCAGCTGCAGTTTGTCTCTCTGTCTCTCTCTCTGACCGGCTGCAGTTTGTCTCTCTGACCGGCTGCAGTTTGTCTCTCTGTCTCTCTCTCTCTGACCGGCTGCAGTTTTTCTCTCTCTCTCTCTCTCTCTGACCGGCTGCAGTTTTTCTCTCTCTCTCTCTCTCTCTCTGACCGGCTGCAGTTTTTCTCTCTCTCTCTCTCTCTCTGACCGGCTGCAGTTTGTCTCTCTGTCTTTCTCTCTGACCGGCTGCAGTTTGACTCTCTGTCTTTCTCTCTGACCGGCTGCAGTTTGTCTCTCTGTCTCTCTCTGGCCAGCTGCAGTTTGTCTCTCTGTCTTTCTCTCTGACCGGCTGCAGTTTGTCTCTCTGACCGGCTGCAGTTTGTCTCTCTGTCTCTCTCTCTGACCAGCTGCAGTTTTTCTCTCTGTCTCTCTATCTTACCGGCTGCAGTTTGTCTCTCTGTCTCTCTCTCTGTGACCAGCTGCAGTTTTTCTCTCTGTCTCTCTATCTTACCGGCTGCAGTTTGACTCTCTGTCTTTCTCTCTGACCGTCTGCAGTTTGTCTCTCTGTCTCTCTCTGGCCAGCTGCAGTTTGTCTCTCTGTCTTTCTCTCTGACCGGCTGCAGTTTCTCTCTCTGACCGGCTGCAGTTTGTCTCTCTGACCAGCTGCAGTTTGTCTCTCTGTCTCTCTCTCTGTGACCGGGTGCAGTTTGTCTCTCTGTCTCTCTCTCTCTGACCGGCTGCAGTTTGTCTCTCTGTCTCTCTCCCTGACCGGCTGCAGTTTGTCTCTCTGACCGGCTGCAGTTTGTCTCTGTCTTTCTCTCTGACCGGCTGCAGTTTGTCTCTCTGACTGGCTGCAGTTTGTCTCTCTGTCTCTCTCTCTGACCAGCTGCAGTTTTTTCTCTCTGTCTCTCTCTCTGACCGGCTGCAGTTTGTCTCTCTGACTGGCTGCAGTTTGTCTCTCTGTCTCTCTCTCTGACCGGCTGCAGTTTTTCTCTCTGTCTCTCTGTGACCGGCTGCAGTTTGTCTCTCTGTCTTTCTCTCTGACCGGCTGCAGTTTGTCTCTCTGACTGGCTGCAGTTTGTCTCTCTGTCTCTCTCTCTGGCCAGCTGCAGTTTGTCTCTCTGTCTCTCTCTCTGACCAGCTTCAGTTTGTCTCTCTGAACGGCTGCAGTTTGTCTCTGTGTCTCTCTCCCTGACCGGCTGCAGTTTGTCTCTCTGACTGGCTGCAGTTTGTCTCTCTGTCTCTCTCTCTGGCCAGCTGCAGTTTGTCTCTCTGTCTCTCTCTCTGACCGGCTGCAGTTTGTCTCTCTGACCGGCTGCAGTTTTTCTCTCTGTCTCTCTGTGACCGGCTGCAGTTTGTCTCTCTGTCTTTCTCTCTGGCCAGCTGCAGTTTTTTCTCTCTGTCTCTCTCTCTGACCGGCTGCAGTTTGTCTCTCTGACCGGCTGCAGTTTTTCTCTCTGTCTTTCTCTCTGGCCAGCTGCAGTTTTTTCTCTCTGTCTCTCTCTCTGACCGGCTGCAGTTTGTCTCTCTGACCGGCTGCAGTTTTTCTCTCTGTCTTTCTCTCTGACCGGCTGCAGTTTGTCTCTCTGACTGGCTGCAGTTTGTCTCTCTGTCTCTCTCTCTGGCCAGCTGCAGTTTGTCTCTCTGTCTCTCTCTCTGACCAGCTTCAGTTTGTCTCTCTGAACGGCTGCAGTTTGTCTCTGTGTCTCTCTCTCTTTGACCAGCTGCAGTTTGTCTCTCTGTCTCTCTCCCTGACCGGCTGCAGTTTGTCTCTCTGACTGGCTGCAGTTTGTCTCTGTCTCTCTCTCTGGCCAGCTGCAGTTTGTCTCTCTGTCTCTCTCTGTGACCGGCTGCAGTTTGTCTCTCTGTCTCTCTCTCTGACCGGCTGCAGTTTGTCTCTCTGACTGGCTGCAGTTTGTCTCTCTGTCTCTCTCTCTGGCCAGCTGCAGTTTGTCTCTCTGTCTCTCTCTCTGACCAGCTTCAGTTTGTCTCTCTGAACGGCTGCAGTTTGTCTCTGTGTCTCTCTCTCTTTGACCAGCTGCAGTTTGTCTCTCTGTCTCTCTCTGTGACCGGCTGCAGTTTGTCTCTCTGTCTCTCTCTCTGACCGGCTGCAGTTTGTCTCTCTGACTGGCTGCAGTTTGTCTCTCTGTCTCTCTCTCTGGCCAGCTGCAGTTTGTCTCTCTGTCTCTCTCCCTGACCGGCTGCAGTTTGTCTCTCTGAACGGCTGCAGTTTGTCTCTCTGTCTCTCTCTCTCTGACCGGCTGCAGTTTGTCTCTCTGTCTCTCTTTCTGAACGGCTGCAGTTTGTCTCTGTGTCTCTCTCTCTTTGACCAGCTGCAGTTTGTCTCTCTGTCTCTCTCCCTGACCGGCTGCAGTTTGTCTCTCTGACCGGCGGCAGTTTGTCTCTCTGTCTCTCTCTCTCTGACCGGCTGCAGTTTGTCTCTCTGACAGGCTGCAGTTTGTCTCTCTGTCTCTCTCTCTCTCTAACCGGCTGCATTTTGTCTCTCTCTCTCTCTCTCTGACCGGCTGCAGTTTTTCTCTCTGTCTCTCTCTGTGACCGGCTGCAGTTTGTCTCTGTCTTTCTCTCTGACCGGCTGCAGTTTGTCTCTCTGACTGGCTGCAGTTTGTCTCTCTCTCTGGCCAGCTGCAGTTTGTCTCTCTGTCTCTCTCCCTGACCGGCTGCAGTTTGTCTCTCTGAACGGCTGCAGTTTGTCTCTGTGTCTCTCTCTCTTTGACCAGCTGCAGTTTGTCTCTCTGTCTCTCTCCCTGACCGGCTGCAGTTTGTCTCTCTGACCGGCGGCAGTTTGTCTCTCTGTCTCTCTCTCTCTGACCGGCTGCAGTTTGTCTCTCTGACAGGCTGCAGTTTGTCTCTCTGTCTCTCTCTCTCTCTAACCGGCTGCATTTTGTCTCTCTCTCTTTCTCTCTGACCGGCTGCAGTTTGTCTGTCTTTCTCTCTGACCGGCTGCAGTTTGTCTCTCTGACCGGCTGCAGTTTGTCTCTCTGTCTCTCTCTCTCTGACCGGCTGCAGTTTGTCTCTCTGTCTCTCTCTCTCTCTGACCGGCTGCAGTTTGTCTCTCTTTCTTTCTCTCTCTCTGACCGGCTGCAGTTTGTCTCTCTGTCTCTCTCTCTCTCTGACCGGCTGCAGTTTGTCTCTCTGTCTCTCTCTCTCTCTGACCAGCTGCAGTTTGTCTCTCTGTCTCTCTCTCTCTCTGACCGGCTGCAGTTTGTCTCTCTTTCTTTCTCTCTGACCGGCTGCAGTTTGTCTCTCTGTCTCTCTCTCTCTCTGACCGGCTGCAGTTTGTCTCTCTTTCTTTCTCTCTGACCGGCTGCAGTTTGTCTCTCTGTCTCTCTCTCTCTCTGACCGGCTGCAGTTTGTCTCTCTGTCTCTCTCTCTCTCTGACCGGCTGCAGTTTGTCTCTCTTTCTTTCTCTCTGACCGGCTGCAGTTTGTCTCTCTGTCTCTCTCTGACCGGCTGCAGTTTGTCTCTCTTTCTTTCTCTCTGACCGGCTGCAGTTTGTCTCTCTGTCTCTCTCTCTCTGACCGGCTGCAGTTTGTCTGTCTCTCTCTCTGTGACCGGCTGCAGTTTGTCTCTCTGTCTCTCTCTGGCCAGCTGCAGTTTGTCTCTCTGTCTTTCTCTCTGACCGGCTGCAGTTTGTCTCTCTCTCTCTCTCTGACTGGCTGCAGTTTGTCTCTCTGTCTCTCTCTCTGTGACCGGCTGCAGTTTGTCTCTCTGTGTCTCTCTCTCTGACTGGCTGCAGTTTGTCTCTCTGTCTCTCTCTCTGTGACCGGCTGCAGTTTGTCTCTCTGTCTTTCTCTCTGACCGGCTGCAGTTTGTCTCTCTCTCTCTCTCTGACTGGCTGCAGTTTGTCTCTCTGTCTCTCTCTCTGTGACCGGCTGCAGTTTGTCTCTCTGTCTTTCTCTCTGACCGGCTGCAGTTTGTCTCTCTCTTTCTCTCTGACCGGCTGCAGTTTGTCTCTCTCTCTCTCTCTGACCGGCTGCAGTTTGTCTCTCTCTCTCTCTCTGACCGGCTGCCGTTTGTCTCTCTGACCGACTGCAGTTTGTCTGTCCTCTCTCTCTGACCGGCTGCAGTTTGTCTCTCTGTCTTTCTGTCTGACGGGCTGCAGTTTGTCTCTCTGTCTTTCTCTCTGACCGGCTGCAGTTTGTCTCTCTGTCCTCTCTCTCTGACGGGCTGCAGTTTGTCTCTCTGTCTTTCTCTCTGACCGGCTGCCGTTTGTCTCTCTGACTGGCTGCAGTTTGTCTCTCTGTCTTTCTCTCTGACCGGCTGCCGTTTGTCTCTCTGACTGGCTGCAGTTTGTCTCTCTGTCCTCTCTGTCTGACCGGCTGCAGTTTGTCTCTCTGTCCTCTCTGTCTGACCGGCTGCAGTTTGTCTCTCTGTCTTTCTCTCTGACCAGCTGCCGTTTGTCTCTCTGACTGGCTGCAGTTTGTCTCTCTGTCTTCTCTGTCTGATCGGCTGCAGTTTGTCTCTCTGTCTTTCTCTCTGACCGGCTGCAGTTTGTCTCTCTGTCTTTCCCTCTGACCGGCTGCAGTTTGTCTCTCTGTCTTTCCCTCTGACCGGCTGCAGTTTGTCTCTCTGTCTTTCCCTCTGACCGGCTGCAGTTTGTCTCTCTGTCTTTCCCTCTGACTGGCTGCAGTTTGTCTCTCTGTCTTTCCCTCTGACTGGCTGCAGTTTGTCTCTCTGTATTTCTCTCTGACCGGCTGCAGTTTGTCTCACTGTCTCTCTCTGTGACCGGCTGCAGTTTGTCTCTCTGTCTCTGACTGACTGCTGTCTCTCTTTCTCTTTTTTCATGCGATCGACTGGAGTCGACCAGAGAAACCCAGGAGTGAACTGTCCCCTGCGCGCCTCTCCCCTTTCTTCCTTCCACTCACTGCTTCTCTCAGACAGCAAACAGGGGTGCCAGCAGATGCCTGTAGGGGGCGCCAATTTGCCAATTCTATGCACAGTGACATTTTGCTGTGGAGATTTTTTTTTTATTTAAGTGATTGTGCCCACAGTGCTGCCCCCCAATAAATGGTGCCTCA
Source organism: Thalassophryne amazonica (assembly GCF_902500255.1). Lineage (NCBI taxonomy): Eukaryota > Metazoa > Chordata > Actinopteri > Batrachoidiformes > Batrachoididae > Thalassophryne > Thalassophryne amazonica. Next base: position 373,541 of record NC_047108.1, read on the forward strand.
GGCTGCATCGCCCATATCAAAAACCGCCACTGATGTCCCGTTATCGTGTGGGTCAGTGGCAGGGAGTGAGACCTCCCTTGAATGCCCACGGTGACCAAGAATGTAAGGATTTCACAAAATAAGGTCTGCCTTTGTTACACCCATGGAGTGTTTTATAAAACTCTTTGTGGCCATTGTTCTTGGTTCTGAATGGGTGGATCTCATGTGTGAGAGACGTTCTTCAGAAACCGGGCCTGATTTCCATTGTGACTTTGAATAAATTTCGTAGTGCGGAATAGTTTGAGCTTGTACTTTTTGAGGGGCAGTAATACAGAAAGAGCCTGACGAGAAACATTTTGCTCGTCGATGACTTTTTGTCTCACAATGACTGAATAAGTTTAAGTCAAAGAAGAAATGAGCTGTCAAACAAGTTCATTTTTCATTTATTCAGGCCATAATTAAATAAATATTGTTCTTAAAATTCTGCATAAACAAAGTCAAACAAACGTGCTTCAAAACATGTCATTTCCATTTGTATTTCTATTAGTACATATCAGAAACAATGTACTTGTGACCACTATATGAGAAGTTATTAGAAAAACTTTTTAATGCACATGCAAAAAAGTTAAAACGTAGTATGGAGTTGACTACTACTGCTGCTTCCAGAAACGGGATCTCAGTGGAGTAACATGCAACACATTCCCAAATTTAGCAACATATTAGCACTCCGGTCAAACGTTAAAACAGCCACAACACAAGGAAATGGAGTTTCTATTCTGCAGTTCCTCCAGTTATTTAAGGACAGACACAAGCTAAACCTCACATTTTAGTACTAAAACTCCACATGATATTCAAAGAGGTGCCATGCCAACACTTTTAAAATATTGCTAGAACATCAAAGGGAAACTGATGACAAATTACTAATATCCAACTTTTAAATCTAAATCCAATTATATCACTGCAATGCAGCTAAATAAAACAAAGGCATCACTTCAAATCTTGTGTTCTACTGTTGGGTTATTTAAAAATCCCAAAGAACTATTTCACAAAAGTCGATGCACACAGCTATAAATACATCCTGGTATTTATCTGAGACTGGAAACAAACAGACATAACTATTTTTGCAAGAATTGTTACCAAGTTAGTTCAGGCATTTCCATGAGGAGTTGCTTTTAAAAAAGAAAAAAGGTCATCCACAAACTCAAGATGTAAATTTGTCGAGATTCACTGTTCATTGAGATGCTGCAAAATATAAAACTTTTCTTAAAAATCACAACTTGACAAAAAGTGGACTGCAGTTAAAGTCTCGAGCTGTGTGTCTGCTGCTCACTTCCACACCAATTAACCAAGTCTAGAGCTTAAGCTTTAAAAACACTTCACCGATTTCAGGATCTGAGCATAACAGGAATCATTTTGGGCAGTGGTATCCCAGAGGGGGGAGCTGCTTCACCAGGTCCAGGCGTGTACAGGGACTGGGAGGCCTGCCAAACACCCCCTCTGGCTTCCTTCTCTCCTCAGTGGTGCTAACACTGCTTTTGCTGTTAAAGCTATACTAGGGGAGCTATGACCAATACCTTTGCACCAGGACCAAATGTTCCTTAGATGACCCCAAAACACAATCAGGATGTTCCCAAAAATAAAAACTGGCCTCAAGCCAGTTATCCAAGATGGCCACCAAAATAGGGTTTTTCACTAAAACACCTTTAAACAACATATAAAGAACTTAAATATCACAGAGATTCTATTGGTGGCTATTTTGGACACCATCTTGAATCTTAAACCCATGAATGAATTTAGTTTAGGCACAAATGAGTTTGCTGTGACCTGCAATGGTCTTCCCATTGAATGTCTGTGATATTTAAGTTGTTTATTTGCTGTTTAAAAGTGTTTTAGTGAAAGACCCTATTTTGGCGGCCATCTTGGACGCCATCTTGGATAACTGGCTTGAGGCCAGTTTTTATTTTTGGGAACATCCTGATTGTGTTTTGGGGTCATGTAAGGAACCTAAAAAAGTTGGTTTGGTTTAGTCCTGGGGGGGCGGTGCAAAGGCAGTGGTCGTAGCTCCCCTCGTACTACCAGCACGGTTAGCAACTGCACCTTTGCTCTACAAAAGGCCCACAAACCTCTGCCTTTGTTGTGCATTCGTGGGATGGTTTGCAATATATTGAACTCTGCTCTTGCTCCCCGAGGAGATCCTAACACACCAGGTTCTCACAACGCCCCCTGCTTTCACTCTCTGGGATTGTTTTCATGGATAGTCTCTCATGGGTCAAAGGGTCCACATTAGCCAGTTTCTGTCAAATCTATGGATGATGGGATTTTTAGGCTACTTCTGCAGAACTGTTCTAAGGTTGACAGAACAAAGAAACTGCAACTGATGAAGTGTAATTTGCTGTCAAGGTCAAATGAACTGTCATCAGAGGTCAGGTCCCCAAGGCCTTTGAACACAGAGGCTGGGGAAGTTGAGAGCAGAGCTTCAGAGGGGTATTTTCTGCTTGGTGACCATTCAAATCAGAGCAGACATGAAGTTGGCTTCAGGTCTATCTGCTCTGGCTCTGTTTGGTTGGTGATTCCAAAGAAAGTTCATGGGGTATTTTCAAGGTGTTAGGCACTAAATGGCCATACTGCTGGAAATGGATTACTGCAGAAGAACTACCAATCTACCACAGTGTAGTTACAAATAACTATGTCATAGTTACAAATAACTGCAGTGATAAACTTTGTTACCGCAAAAACATGACCATTACTTACACTGTGGCCAGTTAAGGCTGATATTTGATATTTGAGACAGTAATTATGGTGAAGATTAGGATTTAAATTGCTCTTGCAGTAATGACTGATGACAGATGATAGTGTCTGATCACAGGTACGACTGGCTGTGGTGAGAGAGCTTCCCTGACCATGTTAGACAGGAACAAGTCAGTGACTGTGTCATTGGAAGAGATGCTGGAGGACGGGGACAGGTCTTGATGACTGTCATGTGATCTGCATCACTGCAGTGTTTGTGCAGTCCTCTGGCACCACTGAACGTGTGTGGCCAACCGGGGCTGTCCAAATATTACGGGACTCTTGGTACTGGTGTGTGAGAAAGCACACTCCTGAAAAGAAGGTTGAGCTGATGTGCAGAGACAGCTGGAGTGTCAGCAGGAGGCTTGGGTCTGCAGACAGACTTGAACTCTGTTGTAGAATTTTTGCTGTTTCCCAAAGATTCTTGTGTTTCATTCCGGTTGGGTGCACGCTCCAAGGATGGATGAGTGATTCTGCTGGACCGGGAGCTGTGACAGAACAATCTGGCTCTCAGGGTTTGTAAGAGGAGTAGATGTGGTTCCAGCTAGATTAGGTGTCTTTTCTGGGTCTTTGCACACTTTCATGTCCATGACATGACTTGAAAAGCTGAGCAACGGTAAGGCTGCGTTTATTGCTGTGCACAGTGTGTGCAGAGGTGTTGATGAGAAGTAATATGGAGACTGCTCATCTCTAGGAGTGCAGGCACCGTGGAGGAAAGACAAATTCCTTTTGTCTTCAGAGATGAGTGGAACACTTGGAACACAATAACCTGGTGTATGCACTGTTGGGACGTCTGTGGATAAAAAAAAAAATAAAGAACTTTATTACAACTCTTGTTTGCATTAAAACGTTTTTACAGAAAGAGTCGATGCAAGGCCACTGATGAACAAGTGATTCTCAACTAGACAGAGAACGAGGCCTTCACTTCAAAAGAGGCTTATACACTGAACTAAAACATCAATGCAACACTTGCTTTTGCTCCCATTTTTCATGAGCTGAACTCAAAGATCTAAAACATTTTCTGTATGTACAAAAGACCTATTTCTCTCAAATACTGTTCACAAATCTGTCTAAATCTGTGTTGGAGAGCACTTCTCCATCCCACCTCACAGGTGTGGCAGATCAAGCTGCTGATTAGACAGCATGATTATTGCACAGGTGTTGTGCCTTAGGCTGGCCAAAACAAAAGGCCACTCTGACTAAAAAGCTGAGTTTTATCACACAGCACAGTGCCACAGATGTTGCATGTTTTGAGGGAGCGTGCAGTTGGCATGCTGACTCCACCAGAGCTGTTGTCCGTGAACTGAATGTACCATTTCTCCACCATAACCCGTCTCCAAAGATGTTTCAGAGAACTTTGCAGTACATCCAACCAGCTTCACCACCGCAGACCACGTGTAACCACACCAGCCCAGGACCTCCACATCCAGCATGTTCACCTCCAAGATGGTCTGAGATCAGCCACCCGGACAGCTGCAGAAACAAAGAATTTCTGCCAAACCATCACAAACCATTTCAGGAGGCTTATCTGCATGCTCATCATCCTCATCGAGGTCACAACCTGACTGCAGCGTGTCGTCGTAACAGATCTGAGTGGGCAAATGGTCACATTCAATGGCGTCTGGCTGCTGATCAACTCTATGCAAAGGAGATGTGTTACACTGTGTGAGGCAAATGGTATTCACACCAGACACGGACTGACTGGTTTTCTGACCACCCCAGTAAAGCAAAATTGCACATTTCAGAGTGGCCTTTTATTGTGGCCAGCCTAAGGCACACCTGAGCACTAATCATGCTGTCTAATCAGCATCTTGATGTGTCACACCTGTGAGGTGGGATGGATTATCTCAGCAAAGGAGAAGTGCTCACTGACAGAGATTTAGACAGATGTGTCAGCAAGATTTGACAGAAATGGGTCTTTTGTGTACACAGAAAATGTTTAAAATCTTTGAGTTCAGCTCATGAAAAATGGGAACAAAAACAAAAGTTATATTTTGTTCAGTGTGTTAGAAACACTCCTTTATTTTTTAAAATTATGTTATAGTTTAACATTTTAACTAGTTAACACTAAGTTAGCTTTTACATGTTTAACTGCCTTGATAAATTGTAAATGTACACTCACAGGCCACTTTATTAGGTACACCTGTTCAATTGCTTGTTAACACAATCAGTCAATCACATGGCAGCAACCCAGTGAATTTAGGCATCAAGACGTGCTGAAAACAACCTGCTGAATTTAAAACCAATCATCACAACGGGGAAGAAAGGGGAATTAAGGGACTTTGAACATGGAATGGTTGCTGGTGCCAGACAGGCTGGTGTGAGTATTTCAGAAACTGCTGATCTACTGTGATTTTCATGAACAACCATCTCCAGGGTTTAGAGAAAATGGTCTAAAAAAAAGAAGCTGTCCAGTGAGTGGTAGTTGTGTGGACAAAAATGCCTTGTTGATGTCAGGGGTCAGAGGAGAATGGGAAGTCTGGTTGAATGGGCATGATGCCATCATGTCAATATGGACCCAACATTTCTGAGGACTGTTTCCAACACCTTGTTGAATCTCGGCCATGACAAATTAAGGCAGTTCTGAAGGCAAAAGGAGGTCCAACCCAGAACTAGCAAGGTGTACCTAATAAAGTGGCCTGTGAGTGAACATTTTTAAATCCATCCATCCATTTTCTAAACCAGCTTATTCCAGTTGAAGATCGTGGGGGGAGGAACCTACAGTATCCCAGCACTCAGTGGACAAAAGCTGGAGTACACCCTGGACAGGCCGCCAGTCTTCCACAGGGCAGGCACGCATTTTGGCTATGTGGCCCATTTCTCTGTGCGTGATTCAGCATACAGGTCAAATCAAATCAAATCAATTTTATTTATATAGCGCCAAATCACAACAAACAGTTGCCCCAAGGCGCTTTATATTGTAAGGCAAGGCCATACAATAATTACGGAAAAACCTCAACGGTCAAGACGACCCCCTGTGAGCAAGCACTTGGTGACAGTGGGAAGGAAAAACTCCCTTTTAACAGGAAGAAACCTCCAGCAGAACCAGGCTCAGGGAGGGGCAGTCTTCTGCTGGGACTGGTTGGGGCTGAGGGAGAGAACCAGGAAAAAGACATGTTGTGGAGGGGAGCAGAGATCAATCACTAATGATTAAATGCAGAGTGGTGCATACAGAGCAAAAAGAGAAAGAAACACTCAGTGCATTATGGGAACCCCCCAGCAGTCTAAGTCTATAGCAGCATAACTAAGGGATGGTTCAGGGTCACCTGATCCAGCCCTAACTATAAGCTTTAGCAAAAAGGAAAGTTTTAAGCCTAATCTTAAAAGTAGAGAGGGTGTCTGTCTCCCTGATCTGCGTAAATGCAAAAAAGCAGTCCTACATATTTGTTTAATATGCATTTGAATGACATATTCTGATCACAAATGACTCCGAGATTTCTCACAGTATTACTAGAGTTCAGGGTAATGCCATCCAGAGTAAGGATCTGGTTAGACACCATGTTTCTAAGATTTGTGGGGCCAAGTACAATAACTTCAGTTTTATCTGAGTTTAAAAGCAGGAAATTACACATTCAACCACATTGAACCACATTCAAACACATTCAGCCACATCCAGCCACATTAAAACACATTCAGCCACATTCAACCACATTCAGTCACATTCAACTGCGTTCAGCTACATTCAACCGCATTCAGCCGCGTTCAACTGCATTCAGCCACATTCAGCCACATTCAACCACATTCAGCCACATTCAACCACATTCAGCCACATTAAAACACATTCAGCCACATTCAACCACATTCAGCCACATTCAACCACATTGAACCACATTCAGCCACATTCAACCACATTCAGCCACATTCAACCGCGTTCAGCTACATTCAACCGCATTCAGCCGCGTTCAACTGCATTCAGCCGCATTCAGCCACATTCAACCACATTCAGCCACATTCAACCACATTCAACCACATTAAACCACATTCAGCCACATTAAACCACATTCAGCCACATTCAACCACATTCAGCCACATTCAGCCTTGCCTTACAATATAAAGCGCCTTGGGGCAACTGTTTGTTGTGATTTGGCGCTATATAAAAAAAAATTGATTGATTGATTGATTCAGCCACATTCAACCGCATTCAGCCACATTCAACTGCATTCAGCCACATTCAACCACATTCAGCCACATTCAACCGCATTCAGCCACATGCAACCACATTTAGCCACATTCAACCACAGTCAGCCACACTCAACCACATTCAACCACATTCAGCCACACTCAACCACATTCAGCCACACTCAACCACATTCAACCACATTCAACCACATTCAACCACATTCAGCCACACTCAACCACATTGAACCACATTAAACCACATTCAACCACATTCAGCCACACTCAACCACATTCAACCACATTCAGCCACACTCAACCACATTCAACCACATTCAGCCACACTCAACCACATTCAATCACATTCAGCCACCTTCAGCCACATTCAACCACATTCAGCCACATTCAACCACGTTCAGCCCCATTCAACCACATTAAACCACATTCAGGCACATTCAACCACATTCAACCACATTCAGCCACATTAAACCACATTCAGCCACATTAAACCACATTAAACGGCATTCAGCCACATTCAACCACATTCAGCCACATTCAGCCACATTCAACCACATTAAACCACATTCAGCCGCATTCAACCGCATTCAGCCACATTAAACCACATTAAACCACATTCAGCCACATTCAACCACATTAAACCACATTAAACCACATTCAGCCACATTCAACCGCATTCAGCCACATTCAGCCTTGCCTTACAATATAAAGCGCCTGGGGCAACTTTGTTGTGATTTGGCGCTATATAAAAAAAAAATTGATTGATTGATTGATTCAGCCACATTCAACCGCATTCAGCCACATTCAACCGCATTCAGCCACATTCAACCATATTCAGCCACATTCAACCACATGCAACCACATTTAGCCACATTCAACCACAGTCAGCCACACTCAACCACATTCAATCATATTCAGCCACACTCAACCACATTCAGCCACACTCAACCACATTAAACCACATTCAACCACATTCAGCCACACTCAACCACACAGCCACATTCAGCCACATTCAACCACATTCAGCCACATTCAACCACATTGAGCCACATTCAACCACATTCAGGCACATTCAACCACATTCAACCACATTCAGCCACATTAAACCACATTAAACGGCATTCAGCCACATTCAACCACATTCAGCCACATTAAACCGCATTCAGCCGCATTCAGCCGCATTCAACCGCATTCAGCCACATTAAACCACATTAAACCACATTCAGCCACATTCAACCACATTAAACCACATTCAGCCACATTCAACCACATTCAGCCACATTCAACCGCATTCAGCCGCAATCAACCGTGGTTGATTATTATTATTAGAGGGTTGTGAGTCTTGCTTGTCTCTATTGGTGGTTGGCTCTCACTGCGGTATTGTATCACTTCCTGTTCCGGAGCACAGCGGTGTTTTTCTGTATCTGTTAGCTGTTTAATCTGCGCAGTTAGATTGATCTAGATAACTAGATAACGATTTGTTTCACAGTGTAATCTTCACGTGCCTTAACTAAAGCACTCCCTCTGCTGAATCACCTCTAAATTATTTACACATTATTCTCTTTGTGTGTTTTTAGGAATCCGCTAGCTTAGCGCAGCTACTAGCTCTTAGCCGGTTTAGCATGGCGGCTTCTCCTGTCTCTCCCGCACTTTTCTGCTCTGGGTGTGAAATGTTTAGTTATTCCTCGGCCTCCTTTAGCAGTAATGGTACTTGTAATAAGTGTAGCTTATTCATAGCTTTGGAGGCCAGGCTGGGCGAATTGGAGACTCGGCTCCGCACCGTGGAAAATTCTACAGCTAGCCAGGCCCGTGTAGTCGGTGCGGACCAAGGTAGCTTAGCCGCCGTTAGTTCCCTTCCAGCAGATCCCGAGCAGCCGGGAAAGCAGGCCGACTGGGTGACTGTGAGGAGGAAGCGTAGTCCTAAACAGAAGCCCCGTGTACACCGCCAACCCATTCACATTTCTAACCATTTTTCCCCGCTCGGCGACACACCCACCGAAGATCAAACTCTGGTTATTGGCGACTCTGTTTTGAGAAATGTGAAGTTAGCGACACCAGCAACCATAGTGAAATGTCTTCCGGGGGCCACAGCAGGCGACAGTGAAGGAAATTTGACTAAAACAGTTAAATGTGGTCTATTAAACATTAGGTCAAATGAGTCAACACCCCCGAGTCACACTAACTGTCAGAATGCTCGTAGCACGGGCCGAGGGGGAGGATTAGCAGCAATCTTCCACTCCAGCTTATTAATTAATCCAAATTCCAGACAGAGCTTTAATTCATTTGAAAGCATGACTCTTAGTCTTGTCCATCCAAATTGGAAGTCCCAAAAACCAGTTTTATTTATTATTATCTATCGTCCACCTGGTTGTTACTGTGAGTTTCTCTGTGAATTTTCAGACCTTTTGTCTGACTTAGTGCTTAGCGCAGATAAGATAATTATAGTGGGCGATTTTAACATCCACACAGATGCTGAGAATGACAGCCTCAACACTGCATTTAATCTATTATTAGACTCAAATGGCTTTGCTCAAAATGTAAATGAGTCCACCCACCACTTTAATCATATCTTAGATCTTGTTCTGACTTATGGTATGGAAATAGAAGACTTAACAGTATTCCCTGAAAACTCCCTTCTGTCTGATAATTTCTTAATAACATTTACATTTACTCTGATGGACTACCCAGCAGTGGGGAATAAGTGTCTTTACACTAGAAGTCTTTCAGAAAGCGCTGTAACTAGGTTTAAGGATATGATTCCTTCTTTATGTTCTCTAATGCCATATACCAACACAGTGCAGAGTAGCTACCTAAACTCTGTGAGTGAGATAGAGTATCTCGTCAGTAGTTTTACATCCTCATTGAAGACAACTTTGGATGTTGTAGCTCCTCTGAAAAAGAGAGCCTTAAATCAGAAGTGCCTGACTCCGTGGTATAACTCACAAACTCGCAGCTTAAAGCAGATAACCTGTAAGTTGGAGAGGAAATGGCGTCTCACTAATTTAGAAGATCTTTACTTAGCATGGAAAAAGAGTCTGTTGCTCTATAAAAAAGCCCTCCTTAAAGCTAGGACATCTTACTACTCATCACTAATTGAAGAAAATAAGAACAACCCCAGGTTTCTTTTCAGCACTGTAGCCAGGCTGACAAAGAGTCAGAGCTCTATTGAGCTGAGTATTCCATTAACTTTAACTAGTAATGACTTCATGACTTTCTTTGCTAATAAAACTTTAACTATTAGAGAAAAAAATACTCATAACCATCCCAAAGACATATCGTTATCTTTGGCTGCTTTCAGTGATGCCGGTATTTGGTTAGACTCTTTCTCTCCGATTGTTCTGTCTGAGTTATTTTCATTAGTTACTTCCTCCAAACCATCAACATGTCTATTAGACCCCATTCCTACCAGGCTGCTCAAGGAAGCCCTACCATTAATTAATGCTTCGTTCTTAAATATGATCAATCTATCTTTATTAGTTGGCTATGTACCACAGGCTTTTAAGGTGGCAGTAATTAAACCATTACTTAAAAAGCCATCACTTGACCCAGCTATCTTAGCTAATTATAAGCCAATCTCCAACCTTCCTTTTCTCTCAAAAATTCTTGAAAGGGTAGTTGTAAAACAGCTAACTGATCATCTGCAGAGGAATGGTCTATTTGAAGAGTTTCAGTCAGGTTTTAGAATTCATCATAGTACAGAAACAGCATTAGTGAAGGTTACAAATGATCTTCTTATGGCCTCAGACAGTGGACTCATCTCTGTGCTTGTTCTGTTAGACCTCAGTGCTGCTTTTGATACTGTTGACCATAAAATTTTATTACAGAGATTAGAGCATGTCATAGGTATTAAAGGCACTGCGCTGCGGTGGTTTGAATCATATTTATCTAATAGATTACAATTTGTTCATGTAAATGGGGAATCTTCTTCACAGACTAAGGTTAATTATGGAGTTCCACAAGGTTCTGTGCTAGGACCAATTTTATTCACTTTATACATGCTTCCCTTAGGCAGTATTATTAGACGGCATTGCTTAAATTTTCATTGTTACGCAGATGATACCCAGCTTTATCTATCCATGAAGCCAGAGGACACACACCAATTAGCTAAACTGCAGGATTGTCTTACAGACATAAAGACATGGATGACCTCTAATTTCCTGCTTTTAAACTCAGATAAAACTGAAGTTATTGTACTTGGCCCCACAAATCTTAGAAACATGGTGTCTACCCAGATCCTTACTCTGGATGGCATTACCCTGACCTCTAGTAATACTGTGAGAAATCTTGGAGTCATTTTTGATCAGGATATGTCATTCAAAGCGCATATTAAACAAATATGTAGGACTGCTTTTTTGCATTTATGCAATATCTCTAAAATTAGAAAGGTCTTGTCTCAGAGTGATGCTGAAAAACTAATTCATGCATTTATTTCCTCTAGGCTGGACTATTGTAATTCATTATTATCAGGTTGTCCTAAAAGTTCCCTGAAAAGCCTTCAGTTAATTCAAAATGCTGCCGCTAGAGTACTGACGGGGACTAGAAGGAGAGAGCATATCTCACCCATATTGGCCTCTCTTCATTGGCTTCCTGTTAATTCTAGAATAGAATTTAAAATTCTTCTTCTTACTTATAAGGTTTTGAATAATCAGGTCCCATCTTATCTTAGGGACCTCATAGTACCATATCACCCCAATAGAGCGCTTCGCTCTCAGACTGCAGGCTTACTTGTAGTTCCTAGGGTTTGTAAGAGTAGAATAGGAGGCAGAGCCTTCAGCTTTCAGGCTCCTCTCCTGTGGAACCAGCTCCCAATTCAGATCAGGGAGACGGACACCCTCTCTACTTTTAAGATTAGGCTTAAAACTTTCCTTTTTGCTAAAGCTTATAGTTAGGGCTGGATCAGGTGACCCTGAACCATCCCTTAGTTATGCTGCTATAGACTTAGACTGCTGGGGGGTTCCCATGATGCACTGAGTGTTTCTTTCTCTTTTTGCTCTGTATGCACCACTCTGCATTTAATCATTAGTGATTGATCTCTGCTCCCCTCCACAGCATGTCCTTTTCCTGGTTCTCTCCCTCAGCCCCAACCAGTCCCAGCAGAAGACTGCCCCTCCCTGAGCCTGGTTCTGCTGGAGGTTTCTTCCTGTTAAAAGGGAGTTTTTCCTTCCCACTGTAGCCAAGTGCTTGCTCACAGGGGGTCGTTTTGACCGTTGGGGTTTTACATAATTATTGTATGGCCTTGCCTTACAATATAAAGCGCCTTGGGGCAACTGTTTGTTGTGATTTGGCGCTATATAAATAAAATTGATTGAATTGATTGATTGATCTTTGAGTCAACAAGTTTGGCTACGATGGGACGAGGCCTCTTTGGGTCGGGTTTGGCTCTCCCCAGGCGATGGAACCTGGAAAAGCGAATAGCTGCGGCTTGTCCCAACTACATTTTCAGGTTGTCAACCAGGAAGGATTTAAGCAGCTCTTCAGATTTCTGGTGAGTTTCTTTGAACGATTCTGGAAGCCCATGAACTATTATATTGTCTCTCATGCTTCTGCATTGTAGGTCCAATATGCTATTAGCCATGCTAACATGATCTTTTTGAAGTTCGTCTGTCTGTTGTTTTGTTTACTTGGAGCCTGAGTGAGGCATTCTCAGCCTTAAGCACTTCTATCAATGAGGCTTTTAAGTCCTCAACATCACTGGATAGTTTAGAAAGAAGATCAAGCTTCTTGAGCTGGTGTTTAATAGAGTTTAAAGACTCACATATATCAGCCCATGTGTCCTCCAAGTCGCTGGCCGAGCTTCGCTGACCTCGGGGGCGTACGGAGTCGGGTTTGGCGTTCTTTGACTTCCACATACTAGCAACTTTATTGTTACACACAGAGTCTAAAAATGCCTCCAAATCCTCGATTGTTTCAGACAAATCCAGATCTGTTTGATCTCTCTGACTTTGTCTCCAAAATGCTTCCGTCAGGTTTGTTGGTTTTCCCTCTGGCAGTCATGTCAAGAGTGGCACTTGATGCTAGCTCAAATTATACGTTATGTCAGCTCAAAGTTATTCAATTCAAAAGTATTTCTGAATTAACGTCAGAGGAATCTCTGAGTAAACAATAGGAATAGGAAACAATATTTAATCACATGCACTCCCTTGTATTCGTGCACGCACATCAGAGAAGCTGCTCCCTCCGTAGTGGAATATAATATTTTGCAATTCTAATGAATGGCACATACCTGAGGTACGAGGCCCAGAAATAATAACAGTCACTTCATACACAGTTACGAGGTAACGTGTAGTTGATGCATTTTATGTCTGATTGTCATAATTACTATAAATACAGTAAGTCCCTTCGGCTGCTCCCTTGTTTGCACTCGGGGTCGCCACAGCAAATCCAAGGTGGATCTGCATGTTGAGTTGGCACAGGTTTTACGCTGGATGCCCTTCCTGACGCAACTCCACATTACATGGAGAAACGTGGCAGGGGTGGGATTTGAACCCGGAACCTTCTGAACTGAAACCAAGTGCATTTACTACTTGGCCACCACAGGTGCATTAATTGCATTTAACATGGTGAATTTACAGCATGTAACTGCTGTAGGAGATCATGTTCATGTAAACACCAGCATGGTGCAAAAACGGTGGCCACTTAAGCCCTTTCACACGGGGCCAATGTACAATTGCGTATTGCAGTGTACCATCTATGCTGAGATTAAGTGGTTTATATGCATCTGAGTTTTTGCTTTGTGCGCGCGCAGCAGTACGCTGAGGGCTACGCGAGGCAAGAGATTAAACACGTTTAATTTTTTCAATGTAGAGCACTGGATGCAGAAAGTACACAGTTTTTAAGCAAGTCTGCACAACACTCTGCAACTGTATACCAGGCCTCCACAATTCTACACACCAGGGCGGCAAATCCTTTTATCGGCACATACCTGCACTGAGAGATTTTATTCATCCTGCTGGACTTTGCTGGCAGTGAGGCTTCAAAACCACAGAAAAAGAAGAGGCGAGCCAAGCTTACGCATTCAGATCACATGTCCATGTCCAGTCCTTACAAACAGATATCCAGCAGGTCCACCATTCACTTCTCATGGCAAATTGTGCACGTGACCGCCAGATGCGGCTACACTTTCCCCCAATCTCAATTCTCTTTTGTACCCCTTCTCCTTCCCCTTGGCCCTACCCCTACCCCTACGCCTACCCCGTTAAAACAAGGGGTAATGTGAAGGGGTATGCCTCTAGCCCTATGAACTGAGACACCCCTCCGCCTTAGGAGAAAAAAAAAAAAAACTGCTGGTGTCAAACTGCCGTCTTCACTGTTTGTTAACATGGCAACCGAAATGCAACTTGTTGCAGTAGCCTGTTTGCTCTTTTTATTTTTTCGCCTTTCTGCGTCAATGCAAAGAAATAAAAGAAGTTGCAGATTTCTTTGACGCATTGCAATCATGTCATGTTAATTAATTTAATTAATTTGTAATTTATAATAATAATAATAATAATAATAATAATTAATAGCATTAATAATTAATTGATTAGTAATTTATTAATGTTAATGATACTAGTAATTAATCAATAAGAATATTAATATTCTTTGATTAATCATTAATTGATTGATTAGTAATTAATGAATTAGTAATTAAAATAATTTATGATAATTTATTAATTTATATAGCGCCAAATCTAATCGCCTCAAGGCGCTTCACAAACATCATTTAAAAGCAGAATAAAATGAAATAAGATTAAAACACAATAAAAAATTTTTTAAAACATAAATAAGTAAAAGAAGTAAAATAAAAATAATAGAAAAGACACAGAATCATATAAAATACTAATGATAAAACAGGAAAACAGTTTATTTATTTAAAATAAATAAACACGAAATATACCAGTCTGTGTGCAATGAATGTATACAAGTTTCACTTTTTGAATGGAATTACAGTGGTCCCTCACTATAACGCGGTTCACCTTTCGCGGCCTCGCTGTTTCGCGGATTTTTTTTAGTCTAATTTTGCATGCTTTTTTTTTTTTACAGTGCATTGTGTTACGCGGCCTCATCAAGCAGCTGGTCGCGACACCGCGAAGGGAGAGCATGCGCATTGTGTTCTGCATGTCTGTTTATAAGAATCTTCTCACCCAGAAGAAAAAAAGAGCGCCAACAACTACTCATAACTGTGTTCTTCACTCGGAAAAAGACACCTGCAGCGAGGTGTGAGCCAGAGGAAAAAGATGTGACAGCGCAGTGGCGCCAGGACGAAGAGGCGCGATCAGAGGAACTGTGAAATACTGGTCAGTCACTATTAATAATTTCTTATGTGTCCAACCTCGTACGTTGATCGTTAAAATTAAATTCGTTAGTTCTAAAAGTCAATTATTTATACAAAACGTTCTATTTTTATTTCTCAAACAAATGTTTGGGCCTGAAAACAGGTTGGTCTTATTTTTCTACTAAGGTTTGAACTTTGAGAGTGTTTACACACGAGAGAAAAGTGAGAAAATGTTCATGCCTGATTGAGAAAAGTGTATAAAGTGTGTAGTGAGGGGTTTTACAGCCTTAAAACATCTATAATAATTGTAAAAAATAACGCTGGCCACTTCGCGGATTTCACCTATCGCGGGCTATTTTTAGAACGTAACTCCTGCGATAAACGTTGGGACTGTTTACACAGAGACTGCTACCTGCTGCTTTGGACTTGAATTAACAGTCTTTTTCAAGACTTTTTTACTTTTTTACCTTTTTACTTTTTTTTTTTTTTTTTACTTTTTTACTGTGCTCCAACGCCTAAGGAAGACCTCTAACGGTCGAAACATCGCGACGGAGCACTTTTATCTGCTAACTTTCATCAGCGTTGGCAAGCTAACCAGCTTGCTAACGCTTTCGTTTTTATTTTTTTTTATTTTATTTTATTTTTTTTTTCTCTTTTAGCACTGTTGGCGTGCGTTATCTGTGCTGCTCCACAGCGTGTTTAGTTGATTTTTATGTTATTTTAGCACCGTTGTCGTGCGTTCGCTGTTGTCCTGCGTTGCCTGTGCTGCTTCATGGCCTGTTTGGTGCCTTGATTGGGGCACTCCTTCTGCTGAATCACCTTTAAATTATTTACACATTATTCACTTTGTGTGTTTTTAGGAATCCGCTAGGTTGCGTAGCTACTAGCTCTTAGCCGATTTAGCATGGCGGCTTCTCCTGTCTCTCCCGTACTTTTCTGCTCTGGGTGTGAAATGTTTAGTTATTCCTCGGCCTCCTTTAGCAGTAATGGTACTTGTAATAAGTGTAGCTTATTCGTAGCTTTGGAGGCCAGGCTGGGCGAATTGGAGACTCGGCTCCGCACCGTGGAAAATTCTACAGCTAGCCAGGCCCCTGTAGTCGGTGCGGACCAAGGTAGCTTAGCCGCCGCTAGTTCCCCCCTGGCAGATCCCAGGCAGTCGGGAAAGCAGGCTGACTGGGTGACTGTGAGGAGGAAGCGTAGCCCTAAACAGAAGCCCCGTGTACACCATCAACCCGTTCACATCTCTAACCGTTTTTCCCCACTCGACGATACACTCGCCGAGGATCAAACTCTGGTTATTGGCGACTCTGTTTTGAGAAATGTGAAGTTAGCGACACCAGCAACCATTGTCAATTGTCTTCCGGGGGCCAGAGCAGGCGACATCGAAGGACATTTGAAATTGCTGGCTAAGGCTAAGCGTAAATTTGGTAAGATTGTAATTCACGTCGGCAGTAATGACACTCGGTTACACCAATCGGAGGTCACTAAAATTAACATTAAATCGGTGTGTAACTTTGCAAAAACAATGTCGGACTCTGTTGTTTTCTCTGGGCTTCATTGATAATTGGCAAAGCTTCTGGGGAAAACCTGGTCTTGTTAGGAGAGACGGCATCCATCCCACTTTAGATGGAGCAGCTCTCATTTCTAGAAATCTGGCCAATTTTCTTGGATCCTCCAAACTGTGACTGTCCAGCGTTGGGACCAGGAGGCAGAGCTGTGGTCTTATACACCTCTCTGCAGCTTCTCTCCCCCTGCCATCCCCTCGTTGCCCCATCCCCGTAGAGACGGTGCCTGCTCCCAGACCACCAATAACCAGCAAAAATCTATTTAAGCATAAAAATTCAAAAAGAAAAAATAATATAGCACCTTCAACTGCACCACAGACTAAAACAGTTAAATGTGGTCTATTAAACATTAGGTCTCTCTCTTCTAAGTCCCTGTTGGTAAATGATATAATAATTGATCAACGTATTGATTTATTCTGCCTAACAGAAACCTGGTTACAGCAGGATGAATATGTTAGTTTAAATGAGTCAACACCCCCGAGTCACACTAACTGTCAGAATGCTCGTAGCACGGGCCGTGGCGGAGGATTAGCAGCAATCTTCCATTCCAGCTTATTAATTAATCAAAAACCTAGACAGAGCTTTAATTCATTTGAAAGCTTGTCTCTTAGTCTTGTCCATCCAAATTGGAAGTCCCAAAAACCAGTTTTATTTGTTATTATCTATCGTCCACCTGGTCGTTACTGTGAGTTTCTCTGTGAATTTTCAGACCTTTTGTCTGACTTAGTGCTTAGCTCAGATAAGATAATTATAGTGGGCGATTTTAACATCCACACAGATGCTGAGAATGACAGCCTCAACACTGCATTTAATCTATTATTAGACTCTATCGGCTTTGCTCAAAAAGTAAATGAGTCCACCCACCACTTTAATCATATCTTAGATCTTGTTCTGACTTATGGTATGGAAATAGAAGACTTAACAGTATTCCCTGAAAACTCCCTTCTGTCTGATCATTTTTTAATAACATTTACATTTACCCTGATGGACTACCCTGCAGTGGGGAATAAGTTTCATTACACTAGAAGTCTTTCAGAAAGCGCTGTAACTAGGTTTAAGGATATGATTCCTTCGTTATGTTCTCTAATGTCATATACCAACACAGAGCAGAGTAGCTACCTAAACTCTGTAAGGGAGTTAGAGTATTTTGTCAATAGTTTTACATCCTCTTTGAAGACAACTTTGGATGCTGTAGCTCCTCTGAAAAAGAGAGCTTTAAATCAGAAGTGTCTGACTCCGTGGTATAACTCACAAACTCGTAGCTTAAAGCAGATAACCCGTAAGTTGGAGAGGAAATGGCGTCTCACTAATTTAGAAGATCTTCACTTAGCCTGGAAAAAGAGTTTGTTGCTCTATAAAAAAGCCCTCCGTAAAGCTAGGACATCTTTCTACTCATCACTAATTGAAGAAAATAAGAATAACCTCAGGTTTCTTTTCAGCACTGTAGCTAAGCTGACAAAGAGTCAGAGCTCTATTGAGCTGAGTATTCCATTAACTTTAACTAGTAATGACTTCATGACTTTCTTTGCTAACAAAATTTTGACTATTAGAGAAAAAATTACTCATAACCATCCCAAAGATGTATCGTTATCTTTGGCTGCTTTCAGTGATGCCGGTATTTGGTTAGACTCTTTCTCTCCGGTTGTTCTGAGTTATTTTCATTGGTTGCTTCGTCCAAACCATCGGCATGTTTATTGGACCCCATTCCTGCCAGGCTGCTCAAGGAAGTCCTACCATTATTTAATGCTTCAATCTTAAATATGATCAATCTATCTTTGTTAGTTGGCTATGTACCACAGGCTTTTAAGGTGGCAGTAATTAAACCATTACTTAAAAAGCCATCACTTGACTCAGCTATCTTAGCTAATTATAGGCCAATTTCCAACCTTCCTTTTCTCTCAAAGATTCTTGAGAGGGTAGTTGTAAAACAGCTAACTGATCACCTGCAGAGGAATGGTCTATTTGAAGAGTTTCAGTCAGGTTTTAGAATTCATCATAGTACAGAAACAGCATTAGTGAAGGTTACAAATGATCTTCTTATGGCCTCGGACAGTGGACTCATCTCTGTGCTTGTTCTGTTAGACCTCAGTGCTGCTTTTGATACTGTTGACCATAAAATTTTATTACAGAGATTAGAGCATGTCATAGGTATTAAAGGCACTGCGCTGCGGTGGTTTGAATCATATTTGTCTAATAGATTACAGTTTGTTCATGTAAATGGGGAATCTTCTTCACAGACTAAAGTTAATTATGGAGTTCCACAAGGTTCTGTGCTAGGACCAATTTTATTCACTTTATACATGCTTCCCTTAGGCAGTATTATTAGACGGTATTGCTTAAATTTTCATTGTTACACAGATGATACCCAGCTTTATCTATCCATGAAGCCAGAGGATACACACCAATTAGCTAAACTGCAGGATTGTCTTACAGACATAAAGACATGGATGACCTCTAATTTCCTGCTTTTAAACTCAGATAAAACTGAAGTTATTGTACTTGGCCCCACAAATCTTAGAAACATGGTGTCTAACCAGATCGTTACTCTGGATGGCATTACCCTGACCTCTAGTAATACTGTGAGAAATCTTGGAGTCATTTTTGATCAGGATATGTCATTCAAAGCGCATATTAAACAAATATGTAGGACTGCCTTTTTGCATTTACGCAATATCTCTAAAATCAGAAAGGTCTTGTCTCAGAGTGATGCTGAAAAACTAATTCATGCATTTATTTCCTCTAGGCTGGACTATTGTAATTCATTATTATCAGGTTGTCCTAAAAGTTCCCTAAAAAGCCTTCAGTTGGTTCAGAATGCTGCAGCTAGAGTACTGACGGGGACTAGCAGGAGAGAGCATATCTCACCCGTGTTGGCCTCTCTTCATTGGCTTCCTGTTAATTCTAGAATAGAATTTAAAATTCTTCTTCTTACTTATAAGGTTTTGAATAATCAGGTCCCATCTTATCTTAGGGACCTCGTAGTACCATATTACCCCATTAGAGCGCTTCGCTCTCAGACTGCGGGCTTACTTGTAGTTCCTAGGGTTTGTAAGAGTAGAATGGGAGGCAGAGCCTTCAGCTTTCAGGCTCCTCTCCTGTGGAACCAGCTCCCAATTCAGATCAGGGAGACAGATACCCTCTCTACTTTTAAGATTAGGCTTAAAACTTTCCTTTTCGCTAAGGCTTATAGTTAGGGCTGGATCGGGTGACCCTGGACCATCCCTTGGTTATGCTGCTTTAGACGTAGATTGTGGGGGGGTTCCCATGATGCACTGTTTCTTTCTCTTTTTGCTCCGTATGCATCACTCTGCATTTAATCATTAGTGATCGATCTCTGCCCCCCTTCACGGCATGTCTTTTTCCTGTTTTTTTCCCTCAGCCCCAACCAGTCTCAGCAGAAGACTGCCCCTCCCTGAGCCTGGTTCTGCTGGAGGTTTCTTCCTGTTAAAAGGGAGTTTTTCCTTCCCACTGTTGCCAAGTGCTTGCTCATAGGGGGTCGTTTTGACCGTTGGGGTTTTTTATAATTATTGTATGGCCTTGCCTTACAATATGGAGCACCTTGGGGCAACTGTTTGTTGTGATTTGGCGCTATATAAGAAAAAAGTTGATTGATTGATTGATAAACGAGGGACCACTGTACTGAAATAAATCAACTTTTTCATGATATTCTAATTATCTGACCAGCACCTGTATGTATGTTCTGGGCTGCATCTAGTTCTGTTAACCTGATATTTCTTTTTCAAATTCAGTCTGTTAATACGTCAGGTTATGTGTTACACATGTACATGTGTGTGTATATATTTTCCAACTTATTCCCACTGATGAAACTTCTCCTCATTTTCTGCCTCATTTTCTTATTAGGAGTCGAGTGTGTTCAGGGCTCCCTGTTTGTTTACTAAACGCACACACGTTACAGATCTTGAAATCCAACAGCAGGGATTTGATATTATACAAAGATTTATGAACATACAAATTAACGTGTTTATCCTTTATCATGATTTTTCCATTGTGAGATATAAAAGTGTCTTATCGTAGCGTTCATGTTTATGTGCATTATAACACCTTAGCGCACGAGCGACGTTACGATATTCTTCAGAACGACAATATATGCAACATGCATCCAGCAGCAGACACGCTGCTGTCATAGACAACTGCCTGTAAAGTTTTTTGGCAAGTTATAACTTTCTAAACAGCGTAATTTGTAATGAAAGCTGCTTCTTTTGTGCGGCTCTTTCTGCGCCATGTTTGTTTTTTCAGATAGAGCAGTAAGCTCCTCCTAACCCTCCAAACGGAGTGTGCATCCAGATTCACTCCAAACGGAGGGGTTTGTAGCCCTCCGCCTACCCCTCTGCCACGCTCAAAAAAGAGAATTGAGACACCCCTCCGTCTCTCGTGCCCGCACAAAACGGAGGGGACGGGGTAAGGGGTAGAATTGAGACTCAGCCTTTGCTTTTTTGCTTTCACCTTCTCCAGTTCTGTCATGTTTGCAGCAACTGTCAAGTCCATTAACTCCTGCTCATGGGCAAATCTCCAGCGAGAGTACATGTCCACGTCCAGGTTAACTCCTCACGGATGGATGGCCAGCGAGGGGACACACAAAACCCACAAAACGTGAATCAGCTGCAAATTAGTTATCCGCAAACCATTAATTACAAAACATGAATACTGAAAAAATATCTGACGTGAACTCAGGTCTCGCAAAATGTTAATATCATTCACCATATATATGTTTTTTTTTTTTTTTTTTCAGTTTAAGTAGTTTATGGATTTCAGTTTATGGATCAATTACTGCAGAAAATCTTGATCACAAAGCTGATCACCACATAAATGACAGAAACCTCCCCCTCCAGTAAACGGCTCAATAATCTTAAGAGAAATGTTGCAGAAAAACAAACAACACCAGATTCTAACCTCAGGAAGGTCGACAACCAGCTACAACCTTATTTGTATCCATATGAACTGTCCTCTGAGCCGGAAAAACATAACATTGATCTGAGAAACGGAAGCTCAGGGACCGTCTACCAAAATATTCACTAAATTCAGGTGTGGTGTCACTAAATTCAGTGCACACATCCGTGGACTCCTGCTGGTTATACGACAGCACTCAGCAGTGGTGTCCAAACTATTCCAGAAAGGGCCGAGAGGGTGCAGGTTTTCTTTGCAGCCACTGACTTCAGCAGGTGATTTCAGTGATGAACTCATCCCACCTATTCAAAGGGATGTTAATCAGTGAAATCACCTGCTGAAGTCAGTGGCTGCAAAGAAAACCTGCACCCTCTCGGCCCTTACTGGAATAGTTTGGAGACCACTGTTATACAGTGTAGTGACAAAATGTTCTTCACACATCTGTGGACTCCTGCTGGTTATACGACAGCAGTGTGGGAAAATCTACAAAAAATGGAATTTTAATGATTTTTTGTCATTAAAATGAGTCGTAAAATGAGCAATAAAATTCACTAATTCACCAAAATTCCATGTTTGCACATTTTTTCCAAGCTGAGTGCAGTATAACCAGCAGGAGTCCAGTGATGTGTGAATTTGGTGACACCACACCTGAATTTAGTGAATATTTTTCTGAGAGGGTTGTCCCCAGATGGAGGACTATTGCGCCCACCCTCAAACGAGCCTGTGCTGCCCAATTAGAGCATGGAAGACTCCACTGAATGTTGGAGGTGATCTGGATCTGGATTCTGGATCAAGATTTTACTTTATATAGGCTTTGAAGGATTACATCAAAACTACTTCACGGATTCTCACCAAATTTGCACCACAAATAGATATTAGGGCGTGGAAGACTCTGAATGTTGGAGGTGATCCAGATCTGGATTGGTGGACGCCAGAAATCTCTGACTGATCTTGTTTTTAGTAGTATTGTCACTGGTTGGTTGAAAATACAGTAAGGACGTGACTGGATGAAGGTCTGGATAACTGGGTGACACACGGTGTGGCGACTCATAAGCACCAGTGTGACTGGCTTCATTTACGGCAAAAACAATCCACAATTGAGATTAGGTTTTTCTTTCATGATGTAAAGGAATGAATGACTTTGAAACAATGTTTTACATCAGGTGACATTTGTCTTTTTTTCGCAATAAATGTTTCCAAGCATAAACCATGAATGACAAACACTCAAAGTCAGACTTGAAAACTGTCAGATGATGAAACCGCTGGACTCTGAATCTATCAGAACTGGCTAAAAAGATACACAATTCATACACCACAAATATTACTTTGGTTGTCTTCCTCTTGTCACATTTAGGACAAGCAATAACAAAATGAATGTTTCAATCACGGGTGTGTATTTAATCGCCTTATAACAATAATTTATTTCAGCATTCACATACCTCTTTGATATTAAAACATACATTGTTATGATAACTCTCACTGAAACTGTTAGCAACTATTACATGTAAGTGAAGATAAGTTATCATGCACAAGCTAAGAAATGATCATTTTTATCAAAAATCAGTGGGGAGACAAATTAGAAATTTGTTGTCCTTTTCCCCCAAGAAATTTACAAATGTTATATTAATGTTAATGGCCTTAATGGCAATTCTTATTAAAATCGTGGCATTTGAAGATTTTTTCCTTTGCCAAATAGTGAAAATAATGGGTGCACAAACAAAAACAGGTGTTTTGGAAGCGGAAAATTTGTGCAGCATCAAAACTGGTGAGGAGGTCACACAAGAAACACACTATTATTTGATGTTTTGTCTAATACATACATGTACAGCGCTGTTTGTAAGAAGCACCAAATAAAAAAAATAATAATAATACAACTAAAAAATAATAAAGCACAAAAATGTTTGGTTTCTTGTAGGCAGCCCTCAAACCAAAATGTGAGATCAGAGATGGAGTATTTGGTGCATTTGTACTTGGAATGTATTTACTGAGATTGCATCAATACATTATACCCTCATCACACTAGAGGCTGAATGAGGCTGAATACTGTCAACCCACATTCTGGAAGTGTTGAGGTGCACTGGAGGACGTCGGACAGCATTCTGACAGCAGAGTCTAAACAGGCGGGCAGATTCCTGTGGCCACCCCAAATGCTTTGCAAATGTGCAAAACATCTGAGATGCAGTCAAGGTGGCAAAATGTGCAGTCTGACCCCAATCTGAGTGCAATCGAAATATTCGTACAGAATGAAAACGGCATTTGAAACATTCTGATCATGTTTGAGGGGCAGTTCGAAATGATCTGCCTAAAATTATTTTTTATAAATATTATTAAAAATTTTAAAAGTAAATATAGGTAGTGCCAATGGAGGGCAAGACAACAGCTGCCGACGGCATATGCCCTATCGTCGAATAGTATGGGTTGTGTCAGTGTCCTTGATAAAGGCAATTTAAACTTCTGTGAGGCCAACATTAATGCAGAAAAAGTAATTAAGGTTTTACAGTAAGACATGCTGCCTTTTCCAGGGACATCCATGCATTTTTTAACACAATAAAGGAAAACCACATTCAGCAAACATTACAAAGTCGTGGCTGTGGAACGAGAGGAAACACAGGGTGCCCCCCCCCCCCCCCCCCCCAAAAAAAGCCACAGAAATAAAGCCATAGAAAATCTATACAATTTTGGAGACTGATATATGTCATATGTCATCTTGAAGCATATCTCAGGAAATTCTAATTTCACCTCGGTTTGTAAGAGTTATGGCACTCACAAGACATGCACAATATGTGCATGATTGATTTGGTCTCAGAGTAGTTTCCCTATAGTGTAAGCAGCGTCCTCATTGGATCAGTCTCAAACTACGTCAGAGGAAATTCCTCACATATATCTTGATGTCTCAAACAAACAGAATTCAAATTAGCCATTGCAGAATTTGTGTCAAATGATTTTGTGGCACTGTTTTTGGGACACCCTGAAGTGGCCTGCCTGCAGTCCTGACCTGTCCCCAACAGAGGGCGTCAGGAGCATTTTGAAATGAAAATGCAATGAGGACAATGCACTTTGGACACATCATGATGTGTCTGCAGGAAGAATGGGACACATGAAACACTTCATCGCTTGTATCTCAATCCCAAAATGTCTTAAATGTTGTGAGAAGGAATGGCAGCATTCCAACTTTTTGGAATGTGCTGCAGGCCTGAAATGCAGAAATGGATGTGTATTTAATCAAATTAAGTTGACCAGACAAAACATGAACTATCTTAGAATCACACAGTCTGAAATAAAAGAGAAATCAAAGTAAATGTCAGGATGACTGCAGTTTTTAGTTGCATTTTCCATATCATCCCAACTTTTTCTGATTTGGGCTTGTAGTTTCAGACAAAATAACTTTTGTTTTTTGTTTTTTTGTCAAAACTTACCAGTTTTCTCTTCTGCCAAGTATGAAGGTGGTGTCAGGTATTTAAGGTTAAAAAAAAAGAATAACAGATTTATGACCATTAAATATAGTACGTTGGAAAGGTTTGTGCTACATACTACTCACTACTCAGCAGAGGGACATTTCTGAGAAAATAATAATAATAACAACAACAATAATGGACTTGTACAGAAACTAGTGATTCTATCACACATAAAACATGATCTAGTATCACAGCACAGCCCACTGGGTACTTGCTTCAGCTGTGAACAAAAACATCTTACCAGCAAAGAACATTGGTGACTTATTGTGTAACTCTTCCATTTTCTGGGCAAACAGGGCATTCATCTCACGCTGCAGGGTGCCTGCAGCCCTCTTTCGGTTGTCAAGGACAGAACGTGGAGGTAGCATCGGAGGCGAGTCCAAGCTGCTCACACTGCAAAAGCTTTCACAGCTGTGTGAATCGATTAATGAGAGGATTTCCTTTGCATTAACATTTGCTAATGGGGCGTGGCCTGAGGCACAGGTGGTGCCATGTTTGGTGGGTTTTGCTTTCTGCAAAAGGTTGACTGTACAGTCATCTGTGAGATCTGATACTGGTGATATTTTGTTGGGGAAACATGGACACGGAGTGCTCAAGGCCCAGGTATTTGTCTCCGGTGTGTCAGGTTGAGCTATGTTATGATGGGTGCCCACGCTCTGACTAACTTTAGATTTGGAGAAGTGGGTACACTGGAGAAGAGTCTGTGGTGAGCATTGACACGGAGCTCTCATCAAAGAACTGGGATGGGGAAGAGGCTGTTGTTGGTTTGACTGGGGTTTGACTACAGCTTTGGTTGACAAGATGGTACTTATCTCTTGTCTTTTTCTGTCTGGTATTTTTGGCTTGCAATGCTGTCGTTCCTCAACGTGACTCTTTCTTTCATTTTCTGGGCTGTCGTTTAAGCTGATCACACATGTGATGCAGTTAGAGGACACCCCCACCCTGGCAGAGCTATTAAATGCAACACGGGCAAAAACACCTGGCTTCATGCCCTGTGCGTCATGTAAGTGCAGCTGACTTGCACGTTTCAAAGGTGCACTCATTGGACACCAAGGAGTAAAACGTGGGCTCTTACCTTTGTCCTCTTCATGGTGAAAAGTTTCATTGGTGTCAGGTTGTTCCCAGGGCTCCTTGGGTTGGTTTAATGCCATGGGATCCGCATTGCAGTGGTGTGGAGGCGCTGGTTGGTGAAAAGTAGCAGGAGAGCCCTTGTCCCTGTCCTCTGACTCTTGGTCCTCACTAGCACCCTCTGAACTGTACTCTTTTGTGTCAGCTGCAATCCCTGGGATGCCCTTTTTGGTTCTGGGCTGGCCTTTTGTGGGTGCACTGGCTGTGCGGCGCACAAGGTGGGCTCCAAATGGGTGCTTACGGTTGTGCAGTGCAGCAGCAGGACTGTCCAGGGAAGCCTGCTTTGGGTTTTTGAGAAACAATGCTTTTATGCCGCTGGCTGCACTGACCTAATGAAAATAAAAGAGTACTGTCAAAGAAATATAATGAACCTCCAATAAAAATGTAATTAATCACGATACATATCAAAAACAATAAACATGCTTAAAAAGTGACATTTTCACATCAACTTATCCTAAAAATTTCCTGGAATGACCAAACATAATTCAAATGATCATTCAACTGGAATCCCGTTACTCCCTTTGAATTAAATTTTCATTCAGCGTTTTATCCCGTGAGACATTTCAGTATATTTTGTAAAGAAGCCATGCACCGCAGTGTTTCCCTGAAATTTTTTTCAGGCCCAGTGGTACTCACTGAAACCCCCCCGTGCACGGTTCACAGCGCAGAAGAATGTGAGCTGCTGGGAAACGTTAAAGTGATGTGCTTACGAGTTCTATTAGAAAAGTATCTGACCTTATTATTTTTTTCAAAAACCATATGGATTTGAATCACGTGTGATTGCGTCAGACAAGCTTGAACCCTCGTGCGCATGCGTGAGTTTTTCCACGCCTGTCGGTTGCGTCATTCGCCTGTGAGCAGGCTTTGAGTGAGGAGTGGTCCACCCCCTCGGCGGATTTTCATTGTCAGGAAATGGCGGAATGATTTGGGCTTTTTTTCCATCAGATTTTTTCAGAAACTGTTAGAGACTGGCAGCTGGAAACCATTCGAAAAATTTATCTGGCTTTCGTTGAAAATTTTACGGGCATCACAGAGAATAAGGAGTGTTACTACAGCTTTAAGGACGGCTTTAAGGACGCTCGGTGCGCCACGCTCCATGCCGCCATCGAGAGCCACAAACCACCAGATCATTTCTAAATGGATGGCTCTGTGGATCCGAGACCATCGTGTGCACTTTCTCTGGTTATCACAAGAGCTGGACATCAACCATTTTCCGGCAGATTTCACTTTTAACAAGAGATTTTGTCATGGAAAGCCGAGCGGAGGCTTTGCGCGTCACGACCGATTTGCTGATGGAGCGAGACAAAACCACCTCCGTTTTGGTCTCACAGGACGGCTTTGAGATGCCATTCAGACAGCTGTCGGTGTTTTTTCCATCGAGTGATTATCCGAGAAATTGTGGATGTGCCTGGACATGCCAGAACATGTCCTGTGAGGCTTCATCACGGCGTTGCTGTGCGCCATGCAGCACAGCTGCGACGCTCGGAATTCCTCCGCACGTCTGTCTCAATGTGCCGAAAAAGTGCTGATGTCCACGTCTTTTCACAATTCCTCTGCTAGTCTGTCGACGTCCCGGATAAAACACAGCGTCCAGTTTGGAAATGAACGGCACATTCCACTGTTACAGGAGTTTTTGTCATGGAAAGAGGAGTGGAGGCTTCGCGCGTCACGGCGGTGCCACATGGCACACAGCAACGCCGTGATGAAGCCTCAAGGGACATGTTCTGGCATGTCCAGACACATCCACAATTTCTCGGATAATCACTCGATGGAAAAACCACCGACAGCTGTCTCAACGCCATCTCAAAGCCGTCCTGTGAGACCAAAACGGAGGTGGTTTTGTCTCGCTCCATCAGCAAATCGGTTGTGATGCGCGAAGCCTCTGCTTGGCTTTCCATGACAAAATCTCTTGTTAAAAGTGAAATCTGCTGGAAAATGGCTGATGTCCAGCTCTTGTGATAACCAGAGAAAGTGCACACGACGATCCACAGAGCCATCTGTTTAGAAATGATCTGGTGGTTTGTGGCTCTCGATGGCGGCACGGAGCGCGGCGCGCTGAGCGTCCTTAAAGCCATCCTTAAAGCTGTAGTAACACTCCTTATTCTCTACCAAGCCCGTAACATTTTCACCGAAAGCCAGATAAATTTTTCTAATGGTTTCCAGCTGCCAGTCTCTAACAGTTTCTGAAAATATTCTGATGGAAAAAAGCCCAAATCATTCCGCCATTTCCTGACAATGGAAATCCGCCGAGGGGGTGGACCACTCCTCACTCAAAGCCTGCTCACAGGCGAATGACGCAACCGACAGGCGTGGAAAAACTCACGCATGCGCACAAGGGTTCAAGCTTGTCTGACGCAATCACACGTGATTCAAATCCATATGGTTTTTGAAAAAAATAATAAGGTCGGATACTTTTAGGGTGACTCTTGCTTGCCTCTACTGGTGGTTGGCTCTCACTGCGGTATTGTATCACTTCCTGTTCCGGAGCACAGCGGTGTTTTGCTGTATCTGTTAGCTGTTTAATCTGCGCAGTTAGATTGATCTAGATAACTAGATAATGATTTGTTTCACAGTGTAATCTTCACGTGTCTTAACTAAAGCACTCCCTCTGCTGAATCACCTCTAAATTATTTATACATTATTCACTTTGTGTGTTTTTAGGAATCCGCTAGCTTAGCGCAGCTACTAGCTCTTAGCCGATTTAGTATGGCGGCTTCTCCTGTCTCTCCCGCACTTTTCTGCTCTAGGTGTGAAATGTTTAGTTATTCCTCGGCCTCCTTTAGCAGTAATGGTACTTGTAATAAGTGTAGCTTATTCGTAGCTTTGGAGGCCAGGCTGGGCGAATTGGAGACTCGGCTCCGCACCGTGGAAAATTCTACAGCTAGCCAGGCCCCTGTAGTCGGTGCGGACCAAGGTAGCTTAGCCGCCGTTAGTTCCCTTCCAGCAGATCCCGAGCAGCCGGGAAAGCAGGCCGACTGGGTGACTGTGAGGAGGAAGCATAGCCCTAAACAGAAGCCCCGTGTACACCACCAACCCGTTCACATCTCTAACCATTTTTCCCCACTCGGCGACACACCCTCCGAGGATCAAACTCTAGTTATTGGCGACTCTGTTTTGAGAAATGTGAAGTTAGCGACACCAGCAACCATAGTCAATTGTCTTCCGGGGGCCAGAGCAGGCGACACTGAAGGAAATTTGAAACTGCTGGCTAAGGCTAAGCGTAAATTTGGTAAGATTGTAATTCACGTCGGCAGTAATGACACCCGGTTACGCCAATTGGAGGTCACTAAAATTAACATTGAATTGGTGTGTAACTTTGCAAAAACAATGTCGGACTCTGTAGTTTTCTCTGGGCCCCTCCCCAATCGGACCGGGAGTGACAAGTTTAGCCGCATGTTCTCCCTGAATTGCTGGCTGTCTGAGTGGTGAACAAAAAATGAGGTGGGCTTCATAGATAATTGGCAAAGCTTCTGGGGAAAACCTGGTCTTGTTAGGAGAGATGGCGTTCATCCCACTTTGGATGGAGCAGCTCTCATTTCTAGAAATCTGGCCAATTTTCTTAAATCCTCCAAACCGTGACTATCCACGGTTGGGACCAGGAAGCACAGTTGTAGTCTTACACACCTCTCTGCAGCTTCTCTCCCCCTGCCATCCCCTCATTACCCCATCCCCGTAGAGACGGTGCCTGCTCCCAGACCACCAATAACCAGTAAAAATCTATTTAAACATAAAAACTCAAAAAGAAAAAAATAATATAGCACCTTCAACTGCACCACAGACTAAAACAGTTCAATGTGGTCTATTAAACATTAGGTCTCTCTCTTCTAAGTCCCTGTTAGTAAATGATAGAATAATTGATCAACATATTGATGTATTCTGCCTTACAGAAACCTGGTTACAGCAGGATGAATATGTTAGTTTAAATGAGTCAACACCCCCGAGTCACACTAACTGCCAGAACGCTCGTAGCACGGGTCGAGGCGGAGGATTAGCAGCAATCTTCCATTCCAGCTTATTAATTAATCCAAAACCCAGACAGAGCTTTAATTCATTTGAAAGCTTGACTCTTAGTCTTGTCCATCCAAATTGGAAGTCCCAAAAACCAGTTTTATTTGTTATTATCTATCGTCCACCTGGTTGTTACTGTGAGGTTCTCTGAATTTTCAGACCTTTTGTCTGACTTAGTGCTTAGCTCAGATAAGATAATTATAGTGGGTGATTTTAACATCCACATAGATGCTGAGAATGACAGCCTCAACACTGCATATAATCTATTATTAGACTCAATTGACTTTGCTCAAAATGTAAATGAGTCCACCCACAACTTTAACCATATCTTAGATCTTGTTCTGACTTATGGTATGGAAATTGAAGACTTAATAGTATTCCCTGAAAACTCCCTTCTGTCTGATCATTTCTTAATAACATTTACATTTACTCTGATGGACTACCCAGCAGTGGGGAATAAGTTTCATTACACTAGAAGTCTTTCAGAAAGCGCTGTAACTAGGTTTAAGGATATGATTCCTTCTTTATGTTCTCTAATGCCATATACCAACACAGTGCAGAGTAGCTACCTAAACTCTGTAAGTGAGATAGAGTATCTTGTCAATAGTTTTACATCCTCATTGAAGACAACTTTGGATGCTGTAGCTCCTCTGAAAAAGAGAGCTTTAAATCAGAAGTGCCTGACTCCGTGGTATAACTCACAAACTCGCAGCTTAAAGCAGATAACCTGTACGTTGGAGAGGAAATGGCGTCTCACTAATTTAGAAGATCTTCACTTAGCCTGGAAAAAGAGTCTGTTGCTCTATAAAAAAGCCCTCCTTAAAGCTAGGACATCTTACTTCTCATCACTAATTGAAGAAAATAAGAACAACCCCAGGTTTCTTTTCAGCAGTGTAGCCAGGCTGACAAAGAGTCAGAGCTCTATTGAGCCGAGTATTCCTTTAACTTTAACTAGTAATGACTTAATGACTTTCTTTGCTAATAAAATTTTAACTATTAGAGAAAAATTACTCATAACCATCCCAAAGACGTATCGTTATCTTTGGCTGCTTTCAGTGATGCCGGTATTTGGTTAGACTCTTTCTCTCCGATTGTTCTGTCTGAGTTATTTTCATTAGTTACTTCCTCCAAACCATCAACATGTCTATTAGACCCCATTCCTACCAGGCTGCTCAAGGAAGCCCTACCATTAATTAATGCTTCAATCTTAAATATGATCAATCTATCTTTATTAGTTGGCTATGTACCACAGGCTTTTAAGGTGGCAGTAATTAAACCATTACTTAAAAAGCCATCACTTGACCCAGCTATCTTAGCTAATTATAGGCCAATCTCCAACCTTCCTTTTCTCTCAAAAATTCTTGAAAGGGTAGTTGTAAAACAGCTAACTGATCATCTGCAGAGGAATGGTCTATTTGAAGAGTTTCAGTCAGGTTTTAGAATTCATCATAGTACAGAAACAGCATTAGTGAAGGTTACAAATGATCTTCTTATGGCCTCAAACAGTGGACTCATCTCTGTGCTTGTTCTGTTAGACCTCAGTGCTGCTTTTGATACTGTTGACCATAAAATTTTATTACAGAGATTAGAGCATGCCATAGGTATTAAAGGCACTGCGCTGCAGTGGTTTGAATCATATTTATCTAATAGATTACAATTTGTTCATGTAAATGGGGAATCTTCTTCACGGACTAAGGTTAATTATGGAGTTCCACAAGGTTCTGTGCTAGGACCAATTTTATTCACTTTATACATGTTTCCCTTAGGCAGTATTATTAGACGGCATTGCTTAAAGTTTCATTGTTACGCAGATGATACCCAGCTTTATCTATCCATGAAGCCAGAGGACACACACCAGTTAGCTAAACTGCAGGATTGTCTTACAGACATAAAGACATGGATGAACTCTAATTTCCTGCTTTTAAACTCAGATAAAACTGAAGTTATTGTACTTGGCCCCACAAATCTTAGAAACATGGTGTCTAACCAGATCCTTACTCTGGATGGCATTACCCTGACCTCTAGTAATACTGTGAGAAATCTTGGAGTCATTTTTGATCAGGATATGGCATTCAATGCGCATATTAAACAAATATGTAGGACTGCTTTTTTGCATTTGCGTAATATATCTAAAATTAGAAAGGTCTTGTCTCAGAGTGATGCTGAAAAACTAATTCATGCATTTATTTCCTCTAGGCTGGACTATTGTAATTCATTATTATCAGGTTGTCCTAAAAGTTCCCTGAAAAGCCTTCAGTTAATTAAAAATGCTGCAGCTAGAGTACTGACAGGGACTAGAAGGAGAGAGCATATCTCACCCATATTGGCCTCTCTTCATTGGCTTCCTGTTAATTCTAGTATAGAATTAAAAATTCTTCTTCTTACTTATAAGGTTTTGAATAATCAGGTCCCATCTTATCTTAGGGACCTCATAGTACCATATCACCCCAATAGAGTGCTTCGCTCTCAGACTGCAGGCTTACTTGTAGTTCCTAGGGTTTGTAAGAGTAGAATGGGAGGCAGAGCCTTCAGCTTTCAGGCTCCTCTCCTGTGGAACCAGCTCCCAATTTGGATCAGGGAGACAGACACCCTCTCTACTTTTAAGATTAGGCTTAAAACTTTCCGTTTTGCTAAAGCTTATAGTTAGGGCTGGATCAGGTGACCCTGAACCGTCCCTTAGTTATGCTGCTATAGACTTAGACTGCTGGGGGGTTCTCATGATGCACTGAGTGTTTCTTTCTCTTTTTGCTCTGTATGCACCACTCTGCATTTAATCATTAGTGATTGATCTCTGCTCTCTTCCACAGCATGTCTTTTTCCTGGTTCTCTCCCTCAGCCCCAACCAGTCCCAGCAGAAGACTGCCCCTCCCTGAGCCTGGTTCTGCTGGAGGTTTCTTCCTGTTAAAAGGGAGTTTTTCCTTCCCACTGTTGCCAAGTGCTTGCTCACAGGGGGTCGTTTTGACCGTTGGGGGTTTTCCATAATTATTGTATGGCCTTGCCTTACAATATAAAGCGCCTTGGGGCAACTGTTTGTTGTGATTTGGCGCTATATAAATAAAACTGATTTGATTTGATTTGACTTTTCTAATAGACCTTGTATTACTTATGTAATCTTACCACAGTAAATGTATCACTTTTATCAATGAGTGGGTACTATTACATCAATAAATAAATAAATTTTAAAAAATCAGATGAGCATATTACATCATACTCAAAGACAAGGATCAATCACTTTCAGCATCACTATCCTTCTCATCACCAACTGCATGAATGCAGACACGATCTTTAGGTATGAAGAAAAATTCATGTAGTCATCACTGGCAGATCTCAGGCTGCATCTGCATCAAGTTCTTTGTTGAAAGTTTAACTCCAGGCACCCAGCTCAAACCAAAGGGAGAGTGGGCCATATGGCCCACAGGCTGGAATTTTGCAGCCCTGCAGAGTGGGTGACTTAAATTGCTGTCGGTCCGTTACGACAAATATATCATACAGTTCAGATTGAAAAATTATAAAATTCTACACGTTTTTCATGACATGTTGCCTTCACCAGTGCAGCTGTCTGGTGTGAAACAGTGAAGCCATCTTGATATTTGCATAAATTTGAGCACCACACTGCTGAGCAATTTGTCGTGCCAATGTGCACCGCTCTGTCCCACTGGACACTGCGCTTTGTCCCATTTGATGTTATACATCAAATGGGACAAAGCATAGATGGGACATATTATACAAAATAATCATTTTGCAGACAATGACACATTTGCTGTCAGAACATAGCTGATGAAACCATCTCTCATTGGAATCCCAGAATCACAGGGAAATTACCAGCAGCTGCTGTTTCTCTTGTGCACTTCATGAGGCAGAGAACACATATGGAATAATCTCAAAGGTAATTACTTACTCAGTCATTCACTCATCTTCAACTGCTTATCCAAGATCGGGTGGCAGGGGCAACAGCTCTAGCAGGGGACCTCAGACTTCTCTTTCCCGGGCCACTTAGTGGGGGATCCTGAGGCGTTCCCAGACCAGTGTGGAGATATAATCTCCCCACCTAGTCCTGGGTTTTCCCTAGGCTTTCCTCCCAGATGGACGTGCCTGGAACAACTCCTTTGGGAGGCACCCAGGGGACATCTTTACCAAATGCCCAAACCACCTCAGTACGGTAGAGCGAATGCAATACCACCCTGCAGTGCAGATTCTCTGACCAATCTCATGCTCCATTGTCCCCTCACTCATGAACAAGACCCTGAGGTACTTGAACTGCTTTACTTGGGGCAAGGCCACATTCCCTACCCAGAGTAGGCAATCCATTGGTTTCCTGCTGAGAACCATGGCCTCAGCTTTAGCGGTGCTGATCTTCATCCCAGCCACTTCACACTCAGCTACGAACCGATCCAGTGAGTGTTGGAGGTCACAGGCCGATAAACCCAACAGGACCACATCATCTGCAAAAAGCAGTGATGAGACCCTTAGCCCACCAAACTGGAAACCCTCTTCCCCCTGACTATGTCTCACTATCCTGTCCATGAATATCACAAAAAGGATTGGTGACAAGGCGCAGCCCTGGCAAAAGTTAACCCCTACCGGAAACAAGACAGACTTACTGCAGAGCACCTGAAATCAGGTCTCGCTTTGTGTGTACAAAGATCAGATGGCCCTGAGAAGGGACCCCCTCACTCCATACTCCTGCAGCACCTACCATAGTACATCCCGGGTTACCCTATCATACGCTTTCCCCAAGTCCATAAATCACAAGTAGACTGGATGGGTGTACTCCCAGGTCCCCTTCAGGATCTTTGTGAAAGTGAAGAGCTGGTCAGTTGTTCCACGACCAGGGCAGGACCCGCATTGTTCCTCTTCAATCTGAGGTTCGACTATTGACCGAACCCTCCTTTTCAGCACCCTGGAGTAGACTTTACCAGGGAGGCTGAGTAGTGTGATGCCCCTGTAATTGGCACACACTCTCTGGTCCCCTTTTTTAAATATGGGGGCCACCACCCCAGTTTGCCACTCCTTAGGCACTGTCCCAGACCTCAACGCAATGTTGAAAAGACGTCTCATCGGAGACAATCCCTCCACCCCCAGAGCCTCCAGCATTTCCAGATAGATCTCATCAACTCCCGGGGTTTTGCCACTGCAGAGTTGATATGACCTCCAACAGGGAAACTGATGATAATCCTCCATCAGCTTCCAGCTCTTTCCCTATTATAGAAGGCACTCCGGTCTGATGCAGGAGTTTCTCGAAGTGTTCCTTCCAGCAGTGGATTACATATTCAGTTCAGGTTACCAGAGTCCCATCCTTACTGTGGACAGCTTGGATGGTTCCCCATTTTCCCCTCCTGAGGTGCCTCACAGTCCACCAGCAATGCGTGCCAGAAATTTTGAAAATTTCAAAATTTTCTTTGTGCACTGGCATGTAGCCGTGCACAGCTCCCGCACAGTTTACAATGAGTTTACACCAGATTGCGTGCCAGTATGGTAATCAAATTTGTGCAAGTGTCAAGGCACCTTTATTCAGGAGGGGCTTCAAGTCGCATGATCAGTGAGGGAGCGTTTTAATGAAAAAGATATCTGCAGTGCAAAATACGTTCCAGGAGAGAGGAGGTGGGTGGGAGGGGCACAATGGCCAACTTTTGTCACATCAATAGGAGTCAAAAGCTGTCAAATAGATCTTCCTTCAAAAGGTTTGACTGGTAACTTTATTTGGATGCAGATAGCAGGCTCCTTAATGGCATTTTTAACCTCAGATGACCATATGTAAGATCAGCTACATGAACAGGTTTATTAAAAAAAGCTGATGAACATTCCTTCAGATCATTTCCAAAAATAAAACTGGTCAACATGATTTTCCTTGCATGTAGTTTTTCAATGGATCTGGGGTAATTTGGGGGCACCAAATCCGAATCTGGTGTTAATTTTTGCCAGTCACAGCAAGTTTTTTCTTGCACACCTCTTTGGCGCCATAAACGCCATTTGGCCACCACCAAATTAGTTCTCAAAGTCAATGCAAAAAAAAAAACAAAAAAAAAAAAAACAAAACTTTTTTTGTTGTTGTTGTCCAGTGTAATTATTCCACCAACAACAGTGTGTGATACTGAAAGACGAGCCAGTTACAATAGTAACACAGCAGGCGTAAATACACGCACGAGTGTGAGGTGTAACAATCAAGCAGAGGTGTCACACAAAGCTGCAATGCCAATGCAAGTGCTGAAGATGTACCAACATGTTTTATTTCCAAATGAATGGATATTAAGTATTTTTGCCTTGTTTTTTTTGTAATATTAAAATTTCTTTGGACTGGTGACGGTTCTCACTGGCCTGTACTATTAGACCTGTACTATTAGAGTGAAACACTGCACCCAGTAGTAAACTAAGAGTTCAGTAAAAATATATATTGAACATACAATTTCCAAATTAACAACACAAGATGACATAAATGCCTTCATCTACATAAAATACAAAATCCAGATTAATAAAAGCATGTAACTCATCAAATTATACAATGTAGACAATGGGGACTTCACTAAGACAAGGAGGGGAAATGTCACGTGCCAGTGGGTGGTGCATGCTCAGGGTCAAAAGCCACAATGACGGGTAGCAGAGGTAGGATTGAGTGACTGTCAAGTTACTTTTATCTTGGTAGTGCAATTTAAAGTGGACACCCAACTCGTGGTGAGCAAGCTGTAGTGATCTGCAGTTATAAGACCTGATTATCTTGACAGCCAATTCATCCGACCTCTGACTGGTGTCAAGAAAGATGACTTTAAGCTTGCTTTCAGCTTGTTTTCATCTTGGAATATAATACGTGCCATGGGATTAATACACATGCTGTTGGAATAAACTGGACAGTGTTTGGTACTTTCCCGGAGTAAGTGAGGTCATACCGGACTTTTCCATTACGAATGGGGAGGCCCATGGAATGAACTCAGTGGTGAAGACGATGGAATATGTCTAAGAATGATTCTAACATAACAAGTATGGTTAAATGAACTATTAATGTAATAAAATTAAGAGTTGATTAGAAAAGGTATGTTACAAATAAGTGAAATGAATGATTGAAGGAGTTGTTTTTCATTGCAGTCAGAAGAAAGAGGAACTGAAGAAGTTGTTTTTAGTGCAGAGTCAGGAAAAGAGGAAGTTAGTGATGTCGTAAGCAGAGCAAGAGAAGCTGATGATAAACAACTTATCAAATGATTAAGATGTGATAAAATATGAAATGAATAATAAGGAATGAAAATGTTGTATATGATCATATGAATTGTTTTTATGTGAAAGAGAGTTGTAATGAAATTATTTAATATGATTGATGTGACTCTAAAGACATGATTTAAAAAGAATGAATTCTCAGAAAAGCTGACGTGTTAACAGAAAAGAGGAACTTGAGAAATAAGTTACTGGCAAAGGGCTGCAGATGGCTTCCAGTAAGGGAAGGAGTAGGGAGGAGGTTTTGAGTCACCATCGTCCCCATGGTAACCAAGATCATCTGAAGAACAACAAGAGTCAAGCTCATATATAAGCTGCAAAACACCAGGAAACGGGGTTATTCTTCCAGGGAGAGGTGCTGTTGTCACTTCTCCCCTGCTACGAGGAGATCACAAGACTTGACCATCTTGTGAGCAGCAATTGGAATCGTGGAGTGAGAGGATTGGAGCCATAAGAGATGATTTGAGAGAGTTTTCAACTCCCACTCAGGCCGTCCAGTCACATAGTAGCACAGCATTGGAGAATAATCACTGGCCTTAAGTCTGAGTGAGGAAGTTTCAACGTTTTCTCTCTCAAGGAACATCACATCCTACCAGAATGGATTAGATCAACTTTTGGTTGATTGAAGAAGGAATAAACTCTTATGTGGATTAATTTCCTGAAGGATTACAACATCACACAAGGATCGTGGTCAGCGAACAACTAATAGCTGATGAAGAGGAAATCAAGTTCATCGAGCTGGGGATTTTAACATCAAAAACCTCCTTCCCTCACTCCTAGAAAAATTGTTAAGAAGTTAATCCAGTCCAGCCAAAGTGAGATAGACAGCATTATTGAATCAAAAACAAAAATCTCTGCCAATTATTATTCTGATTATATTTGAATTACTGTTGTGAAATTATCATCATATAACCTATTTTGATTATGTTGTCAGCACTTGCAAAACCTGCAATAAATTTCCAAGCATGCAGTTAAAGTGTTAAGGCTCGGACATTGGATTTATTGATGCTTCTTAAGGTATAAAAGTTAAAGTTTATTGGGTGTACAACATCAAAAAGTGCTCTAAAAGGTTAGTCTGGTTTTTAACGAAATTAACGCATCCTGGGGACTCGCTGTACGAGTCACTAAATTCAAAATCTAGCAACATTCCAAGAGCCCTGATCCATAAGAGGAGAGCTGCCGTTAACGGGCGTGGCCAGCTCGTATCCTGGTTCCAGAGGAGGCTATTCGACCGGGGTGCGAGATCACCGTCAGCGGGGTGGACGTCCGGATGGAGGCAGTGAGCGGCTAGACGAATCTCCTCGCCACCAGCTTGAACAGCCTTTGTGCAGCCCTGCCGGGTAATACCCGTGGAGACACGAAGGTCGGACCCCAGAGACGGAGAGCTGGTTTTTAGTACACAAACACACTCATCGGAGGGTGAGCGTGTGTCGCGTGTATCTAAAAAAATAATAACGGGATCTGACACGTGGCACCCGAACAGGGACCTGACGAAGTGTAGTCGGATCCGAGGAAGAATCCTGGCCAAAGGAGAGTCTTTTGCCATTGGATAGCCCCTGAGTGGATCACCAAAGGAGACAGTGTTGTGGAGAGTGTCGGCTGATGGCCTGTATAGGTCCAGTAACGGCTTGAAACATATCTGTTTTCCAGAGGTGTGAAAGTTTGGAGGCGACCACCAGAAGGACGAAGTAAAGACAACAGGAGTAAGCATCCCAGGGAGCTGGGAACTGGGATGAGAAGCAGACGTGTCACTGCTGGATCGTCTGAACTGGGACGAGAAGCAGACGTGTCACTGCTGGATCGTCTGAACTGGGACGAGAAGCAGACGTGTCACTGCTGGATCGTCTGGACTGGGACGAGAAGCAGACGGAGATAGCCTGCTGGATCGTCACGAAACGACGAGGAAGGGAAGCAGACGAGGGAGCCTGCTGGATCGGATCGTCAAAGAGAGCAGGTATGAGAGTATACCGTGCAAAATGGTGATCTACAAGAGAGAATAGGATCATCAACCCGTGAGGTTCCTGAGGGGAGAAGCGGGGAAAGGAGCAGCTGATTTGGAATTAACCTCTGGAATTAGCACTGAATAGCCAAGTAGTCTGTCACTCATCCCTGACTCAAGGCGCCAAGAGAGGCTTTGAGAGGCAGACGACTCGAGACGACAAGGACCATAGCTGAAGTCAAGGAGACGACAGTGGTGGAATCGACAATCTCAGCAACCGAGAGAATAAAGAGAGGATAATCAGTACGAAACAGTAAGGTTAGTGTTAAGAACAAGCAGTGAAAATATGGCTGAAGAAGAGTCAGGACCCGTAGCAACCCCTGAATCCGAACATGACGAGGAAAAAGAAGTGAATATTCGGCCACACAGAGTGGTATTGTATGGACGAGGATATGATTCTTGGGCAGAAACAGTTCAAAAATATGTCAGAGATCAAAGTGTAGAAACTGATGAAGAAAGTTTCAAAGAAGCTATGGCAGAAACTATACACACATTAGGGATATATTATCCAGGTCAGCATAAGGAGGGGCAGATCCTGGCCATTTTGGAGAGCCCACCAGTCCCAAAGGACAAGACGGGGACCAGAGAGTGGCTTGAGTGGTGGTGCAAACTTCTCGGAGAAGAGCGGAAAAGAGGACAAATCACCACCTTAATAAGTCCTGAGAAAAGTTATGACTCCGTAGTAAAAATGACAGCTGGGTTGTTGGGAGTAGAGACGGTCCTGGTAGATGTTAAAGCAAAATCAGCGTCCGTGTATGCTGAGTTTAAGTCCATGGCAGAACGGCTAAAAGGGTTAGGAAGAATGCTTAAGGAACAATATCCTATAATAGAAGATATGAATGGAAGTCAGTTCTTCGACAATGAAGACAAGAGCAAGATAAATTTCCAGGCCAAACCCGAACAAAGTGATGAGGAAAACGAGCTAGAGGGAAGTGGAGATGAAATGACATCCCCGGGAGGTCCTAATTCTGGAGTAAATGGTCAAGAATATAAAAGCCCGGACCAGCTCCACACAAGCTTTGACCCGGTGTGGCAAAATCTGCCCTTAGGAAGTGTGAGAGGAACAACCTCAACAGTTAAAAAACAGACAGAACGCTTAGTTGAGCAGGAGAAAAGATGAAGAAGCCTTCAGGGAGTATCTGGACAGATATTCCATCAATCGCCGGAATGTGGGCCCAGAAGCTTGGGACAGCTTAAATCTGAAGAATGTGCTGCCGGGACGAGTTACCATATTAAAGAGGAAGGGCGCTCGCAGGAAATCTTTAGAAAATCTAAAGCAAAAACCCACCATGTATACATTGAATCTGATTACATGGAGGACTTGAACCCTATGCCCGAAGGAACCAAAAAAATGGTGACCCAAGATGGAAGACGGGCATATCATTATTTTGGCAGTCCTTGGGATATAGATGGAG
This sequence comes from Thalassophryne amazonica, assembly GCF_902500255.1. Lineage (NCBI taxonomy): Eukaryota > Metazoa > Chordata > Actinopteri > Batrachoidiformes > Batrachoididae > Thalassophryne > Thalassophryne amazonica. Next base: position 414,370 of record NC_047108.1, read on the forward strand.
ATAGTCTCATTGTCTTCACAAATCACAGACTGAAAATTGCTAACCGAAAATTCCGAGCAAAGCTCAAGGAGCGGGCAGGCAAAGAATACCAAGAGGAGCTTAAGAACATAAAGGGGAGAAGTCTGGACGGAAAATCGATGGTGATAACAAGCGCACCACGAATGGATTATCATGCACTCATACATGTGCCCTTTGAAAGCTACCCAGGGAGAGAAAATTCAATCGAATACATGGAGAAAATGTTGAAAACTCTGGGAATAGCTATTGATTTGGCCAAAGAACGCCAGCATCGGCGAGTGGTGATATGTGTGGACGGATTACGATCTGGACATATGACATGGGAAGAGGCAGAAAAGGTTGCCATGGCAGCCGTGAACCTACACATGCGTACCCCAGGAGTATGGGGATCAATGAGAGAGATTGTGGTGGTCACTAGCAATGAGCAGGAGCAAGATCGAGTGAGAAGGGCACTTGAAGCGGTGAATTTAGGACCAAATAGAGCAGGTCCAAAGAAGGGTGCAGTTGGAGCAAGTGGAGTGGCAACTAGTCCCCCGTTAGTGATGCAGCCCATTCCCATGGCGACAAGTGAGAAGAGATCAGTACATGCTGTGGGAGTGCAGCGATTAAGGATTAAAACCCCACGACCAACATTAAAACAAGTTGCAAGTGGGCTCCAGACTATAATACACCCGACAGGCTCCCAATCTCGGATGAAAGAGCCTTTCCAGACTCCTCCACTGGATAATGGAGAAGAGGATCCTATATTCATTCCTTTACCAGTCGGAAATACCGAAGCAACTAGGGCACCCCGAAAGTCAGAACAAAACGGGGACCCACAACCACAAGACCTATGTCCTCCCCATGAATCTGATATGGATGAGGACCAGGAAAGAGAGTCTGAAGAGGAGATCAATCCACAAGACTCAGAAGAGGATGAACCGCTATCTGTGGTAGGGGAAAGAGAAGTCTCACGCCCAGAACTACGAACTGGACGCTACAGAGGACGAAAGAAAGAAGTTGGGGTGTATAATGTGCGTGTAGCCTCTGAGAGAATTGCAAGAGATGTCAGAGTCAACCCAGTGGAGACCCGAGATAAGCGACAAACCTATGCTCCAGAAGTTGGACAAACTGGGTATGACATCCCAGAAGAGTGGATAGAGCGACAAGATGAAAAGAAAACTCTCGAGGTAACAGCTACTGTTACTACTACTCCAAATTAAGAAATACAAATCATGCATTGATCTGGCAAATGGATTATTTTCCCTGCGATTAGCAAAACAGTCACAAGGGAAAACAGCATTCACACATAAGGGGAAAAGTTATGTGTGGCAACGACTCCCGCAGGGATACAGAAATTCTCCAAATGTGTTCCAAGCAGCAGTAATGGAAATATTGAAAGATTTGGGAGTAACAGTCTACATCGATGATGTGTTTATCGCAGATGATGACGAAAATGAACACCTAATGCGGCTGCAAAAGGTGATACAGAAGCTCACAGAAGCTGGATTAAAACTCAACCTGAAGAAATGTCAGTTTGGACAATTCAAGGTTAACTATTTGGGATTCCAGGTATCATCAGACTTGGGACTCTCAGAAGTATACCGAGAAAAATTGAGTCAGATTAAACCACCTCAATCTGAGAATGACCTACAGAAAATATTGGGACTGTGTAAGTATGTGAGAGATCACGTTCCACACTATCAGAAATACGCAAAGCCCCTTTATGCTCGTCTCAAGAAGAAACCTAATGGACAAGAGCAAAAGCAATGGATTTGGACAGCTACAGATCAGGATTGCTTGGAAAAGCTAAAGAAAGCCATTCAAGACGCAGTTAGGCTGGAGCCGCGTAGTCTGACTACTCGTCTGATAGCCGAAATAAGCTGTGAAGAAGAGGATTCAGTGGTAAAAGTGAGCAATGAAGGAGGGGGTATGGTAACATTGTGGAGCTATACTCTGTCTTCGATTGAGAGAAAATATCCACCGGAAGAAAAAGAACTGGCAGTCCTGGCTAGATATTGGAGTGCGTTAAAAGAACTTGCACAAGGTCAGGGAATAAAAGTTATCACTCAAAGCCAAGTCCACCGGTTCCTAAGAAAAGGAACAATTGACAGTACTAAAGCCACAAATGCCAGATGGGGAAGGTGGGAGGACATCCTGCTAGACCCTGAGCTGGAAATTGGGCCAAAACAGTCGGCGACAAAAAAGTTACCGAAGGAGAGGCAACTCCCTATGGAGCCATATGACTGGACTATGTACACTGATGGATCAAAGAAGGGTACAGACAATATAGCTTATTGGGGCTATATTCTGAAGTATCAAGATAAGGAGAGATATCGTCGAAAAGGTCAAACGCCAGGGAGTGCCCAAGCTGGAGAAGTTACAGCAATACTGGAAGGACTCTTGGAGTTAAACAAGAGGAAAGTAAAAAGGGCTAAAGTGGTTACAGACAGTCATTACTGCGCACAAGCCCTGAAAGAGGACTTGGACTTGGACTTGAAGAAAATGGATTCGAGGGAGCTAAGGGGAAACCTGTAGCTCATATGGATTTGTGGAGGAAAATAGCCGAGTTGAGGCTAACAATGGACTTAGATGTGGTACATCAGAAGGTCCATGTAAAAGAAGGAGCACATTGGAGCAGGAACGAAGAAGTGGACCGCTATGTGCAGCTGAGAAAAGTCGTCGTTGTCGGGATCGAGAAGTGGGAACAGACACCCAAGGGAAGGGTAGTTCCAAAAGAGTCCGTGAAAGAAGTGGTGCTGGCCGTACATGAAGCGCTTGGCCATGCAGGTACCATTCCCACACGGAAGGAGCTGGAGAAGCTGCAACTTTGGATTCCGAGAAACCAAGTCTGCCGAGTCCTCAAAGACTGTGAAGTATGTGGTCGATACAATGCAGGACGACGAGGACAAAGGGTGGATGGTTTCACCATAAAGAGTACTGTTCCATCGGGATCAGTATGCATGGATGTTGCCGGGCCCATGGGGGTGACCGGTAAGAAAGGAGAAAAGTATCTGTTGGTGCTTGTGGACTCTATGTCAGGCTATGTGACTGTTAAGCCTGTGAGAAAAGCCAACGGCAGCAGTGTGATCAGCATGTTGGATCAAGTGTGTTCAAATCTGGGGATACCTAAGGAGCTGAGAACGGACAATGGGACACATTTCCGTAACGCTCAGGTCGACCAGTGGTGCCAGAAAAATGGAGTAATGAGAATTTACTCGCCCCCATACACCCCACAAGCAAATGGAGTTGTGGAAAGGGCTATTGGACTGGTGAAAAACTGGATCAGAAAAAATGCTAACACGAAGGAATGGCGTACTAAGGCCCTGGAAATTGGACAGGCCCTGAATGACCGCCAACGTGCCGGCAGGCCCACCCCTTTGCAAGAACTGAACCAACGCCCATTTTCGACACCGGAAGTGGGGCGGAGTCAGATTGAAAGGGACAGAGAACCAGAATCAAAGATCCCATTCAAGGTTGGACAGAAGGTGTGGGTGAGAGCTCGAGATCACCCAACAAACACTGCTGTTAAACCTAAGTATGAGACCACAGATACAGTAGTGAAGATACTGGATAGTAATACAGTAGAGTTGAAGAGGAAAGGAATCCAAGGAGTGGAGCAGCTGAAGCCAACTCCTAACTAGACGAAACCAGGAGCTAAACATGGCCAAAAACACCCAAGATCTTCCACCCTTCGTCAGAATGGCCACTGTCAATGGGGTGGTTGCCTTAAGAAGAACAAGAGAAGGCCTCTGGGCAGGCAGAGCCCTGAGGATACTATATCATGCAAAGAAAGGATTTTTATCTAATGAAAAGGAGTTATTACAATGGAAAAAAGTTGAGAATCACTGTGTGATTTGCCGTGGAGAAGTACAGCTGACGGTCCAATGGTCAGGACCTGGGGTTAGAAAACCCCCAATTCCAAATGGGGCGGAGTAACAACTCACTCTGAATCATGCTGCGGACCTTCAAATTGGATGAAAATAATGTAAATAGTCTACGATCCGGGCCGAGAGGACTTACACCATATTTGGAATTACCCTACAAGAAAATATGTTTAAGCTGGCCGCAAAAGGATTACAAAGAAAAAGGATGGTTGCTGGGAACAGGAGAATACTTTGTAGATAATGACTCATATAAAAGAACTGCTGACCTTGCAGCGCCTGGAATATACATTCCTCTAGAAGCTATCGTGGACAAAGTTGGACAACACTGGAATTGCCCTGGGGTCGGATGGAAGTTTTACCCAATTCCCCGGTGTCCAGACTTATACCCCTGCATCTTAAACGTAGTGTATGTACAGAAAAGGGGCTACAGATTTAAAATAAGGTGGGGACCTAATTATGTTGATCCATTACAGGGAATGTATGTGGATATTTGGCTCGGATCTTTCCAGATCTGGACCAGTAGTCCCTATATGATTAAAAGACTTCAACAAAAAGAGGCACGTTCAACTTTTTATTTGATTGAGAACCAAACTTTGCCAATATGTACGACAGTACAGTACCTTGACATCGAAAAAGGCGGAAGTGTTCCGCCTATTAGAAGTGGATGGCGAACCAGAGTACTAGTGGGGCTTTGGCAACCCCCAAAGGCTATACTGATACGACTTGGCATAAAGTCGGGAAGAGGATTATTTCGGAGATCGACTCCTCTGTACTCTGTGATGGCGCAGTATGTCTACAATGGAGCGGCATATTGGAACGCCTATGAGGATATCTTGCACCTACGTAGAGAATTGAATCCTGCATCTTCACAGTGTTTCTTCACACCCCAGGGACCACCGCCTGAAATGAAGGAGGTGACAGTTGTCACATGGCAGTGGGCGTGGCGAGGACTAGATATTAGACTCCCATGGCCATCTCCCTTGTTAAACACTCTTCTTCAGCAACGAGCATCAAGTGTCCCTGGTGAGGGCACGAGACAAACAACAGCACCTAAGATCATCTATCTTCAAGATGGGAGAACCACAGGAAGACAACGTGATCACCACGCAACCTCAAAGAATCAACGACAGACCAAGAGAAGGAGAATCTGGCATAGAAATGCCACTACTGCGACAACCTCAAAAGCAGGAGCTGCTGCCACCAGTACCAAGTGAATTCTACTACGAAAATGTTGGAATAAGGCAGCCGCAACAAAAGCGGCCTTGGAAGAAAAAGTGCCTCCAATGTTGGAGTTGGATGGCCAGAGTTACAGCATTATTAGTCGGCATTGCTGTACTTCTAGCTATCCTGTACCATTATGGTAGTACGCCCTGGACCTTAACCCATATCAGGGTCCAGTACGCAACAACTAAAACTTTTCAACAGACATGTTGGGGAGTTGAATCAAGAAACACCTACATGATATGGGACCAGAATTCTACAGAGACATGGGCAAAGATGAAGAACCTAACTCAGCACATGCAAAAGAATAAGTGGCTGCAATACTTGAACGACAGTGGGGAATTTCCAACCGTCACTACCAATCACAACCTGACCACCGGAGCAGAGATCCTTCAAAACCTACAAGTGAGGGAGAAAGAGAGTGCCGAAAGTGGATACTACATCTACAATAATCCCTCCGTTGAACAACGCTACTGACATAGGAACAGGACTACAATATTCCAAACCAACCGTCATCTCACCAGTAGGATTGGTGGGGTCCACAAAGATATCACCAACACAGAGAAGAACTAAACCACTCCCTACATCGCCAACACAAGATACCCAGCGAGTATTAGAACCAAAAGTTAAAAGTATTGATAATGAGGTTAGAAACAGATGGAAGAAGATTCATGATTATTGTGTAAAAGAAAAAGTAGCAAAATTAGATAGATGTTATTGGAATCGACCTATTGGATGTAAATCTCAAAATTATATGGTGCTTGCACCAGTCATCGATTTGATAGACAGGATTACTTGGAAACAAAAACAAGAGGCAAAATATGATGAATGGCTTAACGATACTTTTCCTTGGGTCTGGAGCGTTCCACTGATACATTTTGAGGGGAATTTTCCAAAGGGAAACACGTGGACTGGGCATAGTTTGCGGGGTCCACATAAAGCAAAATTCTATGTGCAAAAACTACCAAAGCCTGATGAGCTAAGGTTAGTACCTCAGGATGATTTTAGCAAAATTGATCAATGCGTGGCGAGTAAAATCTATGGAAGCTTACATGAGACAGAATACCATAATAATTTGGCTGAAGGTTCTGGTAAATCCACCCGATGTCCCATAGACCAAATTAAGACAGGGAATTGGCTAAGATGGGTATATAACTGTACAAAGTTGTTACAGATTCCAACCATTAAGGGGACCCTTCAAGCATGGCAGGAAGGAGTTAAGCATAGTAAGGACGTCACCTGGTGGGGAATGGAGAAATATGAAATTGAAGAATGGGTATTCCCCTGTTTAGATCAAAGTAATAATTATTGGGTTAGATATCAATACATCGCCACAGTCTACTCCAGAGATAGAGCTACTTGGTCTAGTGTACTCTGGAGACCAAATCCTTATGTTACGCCACGGCCATGGAAAATGATTTGTAATAAACTCAATACCACATATACGATAAGCCTTGCCCGCCAAAGTTGTAGAAAAGTTCCTGGCTGGGAAGAATATTGTGATGCTTATTATGACGGCGAGTATGACACTTATGGCCATCAAACAGTTTGGGAGAAGAATAGTGCAGGCGAATGGATAAGAGCTTTTCCACCCAATGTTGGATGTGCCAAAGCTGTCCTGGGACATGGAATGTCGAAAAGGAAGCAGATCCTAGGCCACATAGTGCCATTTGTTGGAGATGCTTTGATAATGCTTGAAGAAGGATATGCCTTCAAGAAAAGTCTGTGTGAAGGACAAGAAATTGTCGGTTACGAATGGTTGGGACCCAATCGGATTTACAATAATGGTACATGTGAATCGCCTGCAGAACATTGGTTGAGCTGTGGAAAAGGAAGAAGTCGGCATGAATGTTCTTGGTGGGAAAGAACGCAAATAATCGCTGGAGGAATCATCACTTTTGCAGCAGAGACCGGAGAAGTCATTAAAGAAGGTCTCGAAGTAGTGACTGGTTGGATTGGACATTTGTTTGGATATCTTTGGCCCTATCTGTTAATCATAATAGGACTTATTATTGCTGCAGTAATTGGATATGTTTTGATAAAAGGAAGTTTCGCAGCCGCCCTGCGCTTGTGTGGGAGGAGCACACAACGCAGTGAAATGGAGCCCCTGCTCCATTAGGGGAGGAGCTATGGAGCCTACAAAGCTCGACGCCGAGACACGCCCTGTTCATTCTGCCTTGGGAGAGTGAAGGAAGAAGAAGCATCTACATAACAGCATACCAACTTAAGGAGATAAGTAAAAAGAATAAGACAGCACAATGTCCAACAATACTGGCGGCATAAATGACACCATCTTCAAAGTGAGTAGAGTGGAGTTTATTGCACTACTGTTAATATGGCTGCTATACTGCTGTGTTGGCCATTGGGACTTACGACAACCACTTCGAATAGTAACGCTACTACATGGATGTGTCAGATTGGCGATCATCAATCTGCACTACGGTCAGAGTGACTTAGGGTTGTCTTTATTCATCACCCACGTCCTCGGTCGCTTTACTCTCCAGTTTGACTGTTGGGGAATATGGCAGTACACATCAATTACGATTTGGATGGTGATAGATATGACAGCAATCTTTTACGCCCCGGCAGTGATAGCTGACATTGTGTGCGAAGCTGTGATGGCCCTGACCCTATTGGCGTACATAGCTACGTTAACTGGAGCCATACAACGCAAGAAACCTTGGCTCTACAAACTTGGACTTATAATTTGGGCCTTAGGATGGGGAATATTATCAGCTTTATACTGGCTGTTCATGGTTAGTCAACTACTCCTGCTCTTATGGTTTACGACCTATGATGCTTGCTTCCCGCGTACAGCTCCTTCAGCTACAGCGGGAATAGTAACGTCATCACAGTCCCACTCTGCTACGGTGATCATGAGGCAGCTCTGGCGTGCATCTGAATAATCCCGACGAACTCTTTTGCTTGCTTGCAATATAATAGTTAAAAGACTAATGTTTCCTCTTACACTATAGGGGGATATAAGATGTATTCATTGTCAAGCCACCCTGGAACAAGCGATCTACTTCTGGGAGGTAACAACGACTCTGTGGTGCCCAACGTGTTATAGCAACAACTTCGCTGTTCAAGTGGCACGAGGAATAATGGGACGGAAGGATACATCTTTTTTGCCCCAGGTACCAACAGCAACATACCTAAAAATTGAGGCTGAGGCAACCGTGATTTGGCATTCCCTTTTGGTTGATCAAATACGAGCTGACACTATAGTGTCTCCAGAAGGATATACGTATTGCCCCGTGTTTACCAAAATGTGGATGTACCCTACGGGAATAAAATTCTCCACAGCTCATCTTGCCGATGGCCAGATCGTGGCCATTGGTCCTTCATTACCACCAGCTCCATGTTCATCTCCACAGCACACTGTGGAGGTTGGAGTGTAGACCGAGGATATGAACTGGTGTTTGGAGGCCCTCACGCAGGTGTTCCTGGACGAACACCTTCAACAGCCCGAGCCTGAGGATATTCACGCTGAAGCTTCACCTCAACCGAAGGATACATCACCACGGCCATCTACAGCAGTTACACCGTGTTATACAGCAGTTACACCGTGTTATACACCCGTCACCCCCACTTCACCATGCGCACCATCGTTCCCTGACGGATTATCATCTCAGGAATATGAGGCGACTCCATCTCCATCGGAATTACCATCACAAGCATCGCTACTGGAGGAGCAGCCTTCAGACGGCGACAGCAATCTACAGATGGGCGGAGAGGAGTACGTGGTGCTGGATGAGTGTCGTTCAACTCCAGCTCCTCCTGTTCTGTCGCCGATGGTGGATGAGAAAGAAGTGCTCACCCTTCACCCTGTCGACGATGACGGGGATGTTTTTATGGAAGTATAAAGAGATCGGCAGAGCTTCAAGTCATGGAGGGGGTGTCAAGAAAGATGACTTTAAGCTTGCTTTCAGCTTGTTTTCATCTTGGAATATAATACGTGCCATGGGATTAATACACATGCTGTTGGAATAAACTGGACAGTGTTTGGTACTTTCCCGGAGTAAGTGAGGTCATACCGGACTTTTCCATTACGAATGGGGAGGCCCATGGAATGAACTCAGTGATGAAGACGATGGAATATGTCTAAGAATGATTCTAACATAACAAGTATGGTTAAATGAACTATTAATGTAATAAAATTAAGAGTTGATTAGAAAAGGTATGTTACAAATAAGTGAAATGAATGATTGAAGGAGTTGTTTTTCATTGCAGTCAGAAGAAAGAGGAACTGAAGAAGTTGTTTTTAGTGCAGAGTCAGGAAAAGAGGAAGTTAGTGATGTCGTAAGCAGAGCAAGAGAAGCTGATGATAAACAACTTATCAAATGATTAAGATGTGATAAAATATGAAATGAATAATAAGGAATGAAAATGTTGTATATGATCATATGAATTGTTTTTATGTGAAAGAGAGTTGTAATGAAATGATTTAATATGATTGATGTGACTCTAAAGACATGATTTAAAAAGAATGAATTCTCAGAAAAGCTGACGTGTTAACAGAAAAGAGGAACTTAAGAAATAAGTTACTGGCAAAGGGCTGCAGATGGCTTCCAGTAAGGGAAGGAGTAGGGAGGAGGTTTTGAGTCACCATCGTCCCCATGGTAACCAAGATCATCTGAAGAACAACAAGAGTCAAGCTCATATATAAGCTGCAAAACACCAGGAAACGGGGTTATTCTTCCAGGGAGAGGTGCTGTTGTCACTTCTCCCCTGCTACGAGGAGATCACAAGACTTGACCATCTTGTGAGCAGCAATTGGAATCGTGGAGTGAGAGGATTGGAGCCATAAGAGATCATATGAGAGAGTTTTCAACTCCCACTCAGGCCGTCCAGTCACAGAGTAGCAGAGCATTGGAGAATAATCACTGGCCTTAAGTCTGAGTGAGGAAGTTTCAACATTTTCTCTCTCAAGGAACATCACATCCTACCAGAATGGATTAGATCAACTTTTGGTTGATTGAAGAAGGAATAAACTCTTATGTGGATTAATTTCCTGAAGGATTACAACATCACACAAGGATCGTGGTCAGCGAACAACTAATAGCTGATGAAGAGGAAATCAAGTTCATCGAGCTGGGGATTTTAACATCAAAAACCTCCTTCCCTCACTCCTAGAAAAATTGTTAAGAAGTTAATCCAGTCCAGCCAAAGTGAGATCAGACAGCATTATTGAATCAAAAACAAAAATCTCTGCCAATTATTATTCTGATTATATTTGAATTACTGTTGTGAAATTATCATCATATAACCTATTTTGATTATGTTGTCAGCACTTGCAAAACCTGCAATAAATTTCCAAGCATGCAGTTAAAGTGTTAAGGCTCGGACATTGGATTATTGATGCTTCTTAAGGTGTAAAAGTTAAAGTTTATTGGGTGTACAACATCAAAAAGTGCTCTAAAAGGTTAGTCTGGTTTTTAATGAAATTAACGCATCCTGGGGACTCGCTGTACGAGTCACTAAATTCAAAATCTAGCAACATTCCAAGAGCCCTGATCCATAAGAGGAGAGCTGCCGTTAACGGGCGTGGCCGGCTCATATCCTGGTTCCAGAGGAGGCTATTCGACCGGGGTGCGAGATCACCGTCAGCGGGGTGGACGTCCGGATGGAGGCAGTGAGCGGCTAGACGAATCTCCTCGCCACCAGCTTGAACAGCCTTTGTGCAGCCCTGCCGGGTAATACCCGTGGAGACACGAAGGTCGGACCCCAGAGACGGAGAGCTGGTTTTTAGTACACAAACACACTCATCGGAGGGTGAGCGTGTGCCGCATGTATCTAAAAAAATAATAACGGGATCTGACACTGGGGTAACACCAATGTTCATGAAACTCACTTTGACAGACATTCATAAATGACACTGGACAAGTCCACAAAACAATGTGTTTTCACCAAAATATAAGGATATACAGTATTAAATAATAATCTGTGACATTTCGACATACAAAATGCTTTAAACTATGAAAAAGAAGTAGATCCAAACAGTCAGTCCTTATCACTGATGAGAACGGCTGAATGAATATTTATGGTCGTCACTGAGAAATCAACCACACAGCCATAAAAAGACATGACAATGTGTCATCATCAGAATCAATGACAGCTCCTAGATCTTCTACTCCCAGCTGAGCGAAAGAAATGGTCCAGAGGACGGGAAAAGAGAAGCTGCAAGGACCTCCTGAAGAACAACCTCAAACGCTGCTCAATCGACTGGAAGCCGTGGGCAGAACATGCAAGGGACCGAGCCAACTGGCAAGCAATGATTCACACAGGAATGGAAGTCTGCAAAGAACTGTTCACATACAACACAGACAAGGAGGAGGAAGGAGAGAGCAAGATCCTGACAAGCAGAAGCTTGGTGCAACAACCACATGCAGTGTCTGTAAGAAACAGTACGCATCAAGAACAGGCCTGTTCAGTCATCTCCCTGTCCACCACCCCATGCCAGAATCAACCAAGAGACCATCTTCCTCACCGCTAAGGAACTGCCCCCTCTCCAACACACACCAGGTAAATGAAGCCCAAGAAATATTCAATGACCTGGAAAGGTTCATGTATCCATGCTAACTTTCCTCAAGAAATCTGTCTGAAAAGGTTGACATTGACCACACAAACTGTGAAATATCTTTGGTTCATACTGTCTGCAGTGAAGCCAAAGTCAAAATAAATTTAATTTGATTTTTATTTAACCAGGTCAGTCCCAGTGAGATCAAGATCTCTTTTGCAAGGGAGACCTGGATAGTTATAAAGTTTCTACTTCACCTAACCTGCATGCCTTACAGAAACCTGGTTACAGCAGGATGAATATGTTAGTTTAAATGAGTCAACACCCCCGAGTCACACTAACTGTCAGAACGCTCGTAGCACGGGCCGGGGCGGAGGATTAGCAGCAATCTTCCATTCCAGCTTATTAATTAATCAAAAACCCAGACAGAGCTTTAATTCATTTGAAAGCTTGACTCTTAGTCTTGTCCATCCAAATTGGAAGTCCCAAAAACCAGTTTTATTTATTATTATCTATCGTCCACCTGGTTGTTACTGTGAGTTTCTCTGTGAATTTTCAGACCTTTTGTCTGACTTAGTGCTTAGCTCAGATAAGATAATTATAGTGGGCGATTTTAACATCCACACAGATGCTGAGAATGACAGCCTCAACACTGCATTTAATCTATTATTAGACTCAATTGGCTTTGCTCAAAATGTAAATGAGTCCACCCACCACTTTAATCATATCTTAGATCTTGTTCTGACTTATGGTATGGAAACTGAAGACTTAATAGTATTCCCTGAAAACTCCCTTCTGTCTGATCATTTCTTAATAACATTTACATTTACTCTGATGGACTACCCAGCAGTGGGGAATAAGTTTCATTACACTAGAAGTCTTTCAGAAAGCACTGTAACTAGGTTTAAGGATATGATTCCTTCTTTATGTTCTCTAATGCCATATACCAACACAGTGCAGAGTAGCTACCTAAACTCTGTAAGTGAGATAGAGTATCTCGTCAATAGTTTTACATCCTCATTGAAGACAACTTTGGATGCTGTAGCTCCTCTGAAAAAGAGAGCTTTAAATCAGAAGTGCCTGACTCCGTGGTATAACTCACAAACTCGTAGCTTAAAGCAGATAACCCGTAAGTTGGAGAGGAAATGGCGTCTCACTAATTTAGAAGATCTTCACTTAGCCTGGAAAAGAGTCTGTTGCTCTATAAAAATGCCCTCCGTAAAGCTAGGACATCTTTCTACTCATCACTAATTGAAGAAAATAAGAACAACCCCAGGTTTCTTTTCAGCACTGTAGCCAGGCTGACAAAGAATCAGAGCTCTATTGAGCTGAGTATTCCATTAACTTTAACTAGTAATGACTTCATGACTTTCTTTGCTAACAAAATTTTAACTATTAGAGAAAAAAATACTCATAACCATCCCAAAGACGTATCGTTATCTTTGGCTGCTTTCAGTGATGCCGGTATTTGGTTAGACTCTTTCTCTCCGATTGTTCTGTCTGAGTTATTTTCATTAGTTACTTCATCCAAACCATCAACATGTTTATTAGACCCCATTCCTACCAGGCTGCTCAAGGAAGCCCTACCATTATTTAATGCTTCGATCTTAAATATGATCAATCTAACTTTGTTAGTTGGCTATGTACCACAGGTTTTTAAGGTGGCAGTAATTAAACCATTACTTAAAAAGCCATCACTTGACCCAGCTATCTTAGCTAATTATAGGCCAATCTCCAACCTTCCTTTTCTCTCAAAAATTCTTGAAAGGGTAGTTGTAAAACAGCTAACTGATCATCTGCAGAGGAATGGTCTATTTGAAGAGTTTCAGTCAGGTTTTAGAATTCATCATAGTACAGAAACAGCATTAGTGAAGGTTACAAATGATCTTCTTATGGCCTCGGACAGTGGACTCATCTCTGTGCTTGTTCTGTTAGACCTCAGTGCTGATTTTGATACTGTTGACCATAAAATTTTATTACAGAGATTAGAGCATGCCGTAGGTATTAAAGGCACTGCGCTGCGGTGGTTTGAATCATATTTGTCTAATAGATTACAATTTGTTCATGTAAATGGGGAATCTTCTTCACAGACTAAAGTTAATTATGGAGTTCCACAAGGTTCTGTGCTAGGACCAATTTTATTCACTTTATACATGCTTCCCTTAGGCAGTATTATTAGACGGTATTGCTTAAATTTTCATTGTTACGCAGATGATACCCAGCTTTATCTATCCATGAAGCCAGAGGACACACACCAATTAGCTAAACTGCAGGATTGTCTTACAGACATAAAGACATGGATGACCTCTAATTTCCTGCTTTTAAACTCAGATAAAACTGAAGTTATTGTACTTGGCCCCACAAATCTTAGAAACATGGTGTCTAACCAGATCCTTACTCTGGATGGCATTACCCTGACCTCTAGTAATACTGTGAGAAATCTTGGAGTCATTTTTGATCAGGATATGTCATTCAATGCGCATATTAAACAAATATGTAGGACTGCTTTTTTGCATTTACGCAATATCTCTAAAATTAGGTCTTGTCTCAGAGTGATGCTGAAAAACTAATTCATGCATTTATTTCCTCTAGGCTGGACTATTGTAATTCATTATTATCAGGTTGTCCTAAAAGTTCCCTAAAAAGCCTTCAGTTAATTCAAAATGCTGCAGCTAGAGTACTAACGGGGACTAGAAGGAGAGAGCATATCTCACCCATATTGGCCTCTCTTCATTGGCTTCCTGTTAATTCTAGAATAGAATTTAAAATTCTTCTTCTTACTTATAAGGTTTTGAATAACCAGGTCCCATCTTATCTTAGGGACCTCGTAGTACCATATCACCCCAATAGAGTGCTTCGCTCTCAGACTGCAGGCTTACTTGTAGTTCCTAGGGTTTGTAAGAGTAGAATGGGAGGCAGATCCTTCAGCTTTCAGGCTCCTCTCCTGTGGAACCAGCTCCCAATTCAGATCAGGGAGACAGACACCCTCTCTACTTTTAAGATTAGGCTTAAAACTTTCCTTTTTGCTAAAGCTTATAGTTAGGGCTGGATCAGGTGACCCTGAACCATCCCTTAGTTATGCTGCTATAGACGTAGACTGCTGGGGGGTTCCCATGATGCACTGTTTCTTTCTCTTTTTGCTCTGTATGCACCACTCTGCATTTAATCATTAGTGATCGATCTCTGCTCCCCTCCACAGCATGTCTTTTTCCTGGTTCTCTCCCTCTGCCCCAACCAGTCCCAGCAGAAGACTGCCCCTCCTTGAGCCTGGTTCTGCTGGAGGTTTCTTCCTGTTAAAAGGGAGTTTTTCCTTCCCACTGTAGCCAAGTGCTTGCTCACAGGGGGTCGTTTTGACCGTTGGGGTTTTACATAATTATTGTATGGCCTTGCCTTACAATATAAGGCGCCTTGGGGCAACTGTTTGTTGTGATTTGGCGCTATATAAAAAAAAAATTGATTGAATTGATTGATTGATGTCTTCTTTTGACCAGAGCTCCACACAGCATTTTGTGAGTCAAAGTCTGGATTATACAATTCATAGGAAAAAGGACAAAATTGTGGTGAGTCCACAAGTAACTTCATGTACCTACTTGTATATGAAAATGGTCTATGCAGATGTTGTCAGGCGCATGGCAGGGGAACAAAAAACCCCCCACACACCCAAACATAATCCAAACTAAATGTGCACATACTGACGTGGAGAAAGGATTCATTTAATATTTAGCTTGTTTTGTCCTCCATGGTGACCGATTTGTAGTTCGTTGGTGCTGCAAGTTGCCATCATAACAGTAATCGAGGTGCAGATTACTTGCCTGACGTGTCTCGTGCTTTCAGTGACAGCTGAGCTGCGTGCCTGCTTTTGCTGAATTGACAGAAGCCTGGAATGAACCATCAGCTGCAGGAAAAGTAGAAGACAAATCTTTCCGCCTGATCTACGCTCAGATTTGAACATGGACAAAAGTTTCTGATTAACTCTGCAGACATTACCTAACAATGAACTCATTTTGTGCATTATAACAGCACTTTAAAAAATGAACATTATTCCTAAAAATCGCCGCACACTGTGCTCCTGTTGGCTATGATATTTAAATTATATTGCTTTTTTTTTCCTGAGTTCATGTCCAAACTCATGTCACTCTGATAATGTGTCGCGGATGATCTGCTGTTGCTATGGCGTTTTTCGCCGCTGTCATTGCGTGCCCGTCGGGCTGTCATGGGGTGGTCTGTGAGGTGTTTTTGCAAGGCCTGTGTGGGAATTGTACGTGAAATGAGATGCAGCTTCATACTTCACGGCGACCACTGCAATCTTGGCGAGGATACCGAGAGGACCTTGTAAGGTCCTGGTGGCAGCTGAGAACCACTTTGGTGTCATGCGGTGTTGGACATGATTTCATGATTGCAGGACGGCTGGACAGACCTCATCCCTGTGTAAACGGGGTTTCACAGAACAAAGCTACCGAACTCATACCGAACTGTGACGACTAACCACAAATACCAACTGAACTGTGGCTTCTGTGCACCGTGACACCCCTCGAGCAGACAGGTGAGTGGATAAAGAGCCGGCCTGCCAATATGTAGACGTGGGTTCAAACCTCACTCACACTACCTGTCTGTGTCCTTGAAGAAAATGTACATGATCCCATTCCAGCCAGCTGAAAATGGGTGCAGACCTTGGGTGGTGGAAGATGGACACCATCTGCTTCATAGTATGGAATCAGTTTGCAGATGTGACGTTCATTTGTAGGTAGGTATTAAAGGCACTGCGCTGCAGTGGTTTGAATCATATTTGTCTAATAGATTACAATTTGTTCATGTAAATGGGGAATCTTCTTCACAGACTAAAGTTAATTATGGAGTTCCACAAGGTTCTGTGCTAGGACCAATTTTATTCACTTTATACATGCTTCCCTTAGGCAGTATTATTAGACGGTATTGCTTAAATTTTCATTGTTACGCAGATGATACCCAGCTTTATCTATCCATGAAGCCAGAGGACACACACCAATTAGCTAAACTGCAGGATTGTCTTACAGACATAAAGACATGGATGACCTCTAATTTCCTGCTTTTAAACTCAGATAAAACTGAAGTTATTGTACTTGGCCCCACAAATCTTAGACACATGGTGTCTAACCAGATCCTTACTCTGGATGGCATTACCCTGACCTCTAGTAATACTGTGAGAAATCTTGGAGTCATTTTTGATCAGGATATGTCATTCAAAGCGCATATTAAACAAATATGTAGGACTGCTTTTCTGCATTTACGCAATATCTCTAAAATTAGAAAGGTCTTGTCTCAGAGTGATGCTGAAAAACTAATTCATGCATTTATTTCCTGTAGGCTGGACTATTGTAATTCATTATTATCAGGTTGTCCTAAAAGTTCCCTGAAAAGCCTTCAGTTAATTCAAAATGCTGCAGCTAGAGTACTAACGGGGACTAGAAGGAGAGCGCATATCTCACCCATATTGGCCTCTCTTCATTGGCTTCCTGTTAATTCTAGAATAGAATTTAAAATTCTTCTTCTTACTTATAAGGTTTTGAATAATCAGGTCCCATCTTATCTTAGGGACCGCATAGTACCATATCACCCCAATAGAGCACTTCGCTCTCAGACTGCAGGCTTACTTGTAGTTCCTAGGGTTTGTAAGAGTAGAATGGGAGGCAGAGCCTTCAGCTTTCAGGCTCCTCTCCTGTGGAACCAGCTCCCAATTCAGATCAGGGAGACAGATACCCTCTCTACTTTTAAGATTAGGCTTAAAACTTTCCTTTTTGCTAAAGCTTATAGTTAGGGCTGGATCAGGTGACCCTGAACCATCCCTTAGTTATGCTGCTATAGACGTAGACTGCTGGGGGGTTCCCATGATGCACTGTTTCTTTCTCTTTTTGCTCTGTATGCACCACTCTGCATTTAATCATTAGTGATCGATCTCTGCTCCCCTCCACAGCATGTCTTTTTCCTGGTTCTCTCCCTCAGCCCCAACCAGTCCCAGCAGAAGACTGCCCCTCCCTGAGCCTGGTTCTGCTGGAGGTTTCTTCCTGTTAAAAGGGAGTTTTTCCTTCCCACTGTAGCCAAGTGCTTGCTCACAGGGGGTCGTTTTGACCGTTGGGGTTTTTCTGTAATTATTGTATGGCCTTGCCTTTACAATATAAAGCGCCTTGGGGCAACTGTTTGTTGTGATTTGGCGCTATATAAAAAAAAATTGATTGATTGATTGATTTGTTAAGAATAACCTGAAGATGCACCAGCATTAAAAGCTGAACAGAAAAATCACAAGCTCTTTTCTTCTCTTTTCTACATCAAAGACCTTGGATCTACTTTAGATAAATGAAAATGTAGGGAGGTCAAGCCTTCACAACTCATGTCAGATATGAGTTGGCTTTTCAAAAAATGCTTTCGGTTTGCAGACAGGAGGTTGTGAGTTTGAAATGGGGTGGAGTGTGTGGCTCATGCAGAGATGCTGTTTGGTCTCAATACACCTGAGTCCTCACAGGCAGCTTCAAGGCTCCAAAAAATAAAAAATAAAATAAATAAAAAATTCCTGTTTCTAATTGGAGCTTTTGGAAAAAGAAGGATCCACTGAAATTGGAAGACAGGAAAAGCACAAAAATCAGAGAAGGGTAGAAGAGAAAAATATGGAATTGGACAGATGAAACAAATCACAAAAGAAGATCCACAGAGAAACAGAGACAACTTTCAAACAAGGACAATGTGACCACAAAAGCAGGATTTAGCAGAACACAGCTGTTTGCAGTGGAAGGAAAGAACCAATACTGTTTAGCAAACAAAATAGAAACAAGGGTACATTTAAAACATGGACAGTTATTATTTTGTACTTTTTCACTGCTGAGAAAATGTAATCTGCAGGTTCTTGAAATCCAACCTCTGGTCACCACTGAGGCTCATGTTGTGGTTCAATCACCAATTCACTCATTTTCTGAACCTGCTTATTCCAGTTCACAGTCACAGTAAAAATGGCTCATTGCTCCTTGACTTTGCAAAAGGTCCGAGGGCTACAACAGATCTGGGTTCAACATCCAGATCTGCACCGCTGGCAGACACAGATACAACTAGGGCTCTATATTGTTTCTTAAAACACAATACGGTACATTGGACATCTGATATTTGATAGATATCACAATATCAAAATATTTATGTACTTAATACTGTTTATATAAAATGGATTTAAACGCATTCACACATTACAGTGTATGGTGTTAGTGTGTAACCCAGCTTTTAATTTAGTTATACTGCGTCCAGGAAGTGAGCTGGTAACATCTCCTCCTTAAACTCCTCCCCTCTGGTTGACGTTACAGAGCTCTGTACATCAGAACAACCAGACACAGGAACACTTTCTTTCCACAGGCCGTCACACCGATGAACAACTTAACCTGACAAAACACTCACTAATTCATCTACCTCATGTACAACTTCAATCTGTTGTCTGTCTCACACATCCTTTTCTCTTTCTTTTTCTCTTATTGGACATTTTATTTTCTTGAACATTTCATTTGCACATTTCATTACTGTGAATTTTTCAGTGTTTCGTGTATATTTATATATGCTGTACAGAGAGAGTGCAGCTCAAACCGAAGTCTGATTCCTTGTATTCTGTGGATACTTGGCGAGTAAAACCAATTCTGAAAACAAAAAACAAAGAGTTAGTGTTTATTTATCTATTTTTTGACTCAGTGCGGGTGTGCTGCTGCTGTTTTAGCCATTGGTAAAGGATACACACAGACTTTGAAAGAAAAGCGATGTGCCATGGATGTGCTGCTCTTGTTCACTGTGTTGCTACCACGCCATGAGACACAGCAAGACAGTGCAATTTTTTTTTTTATTTAACCTTTATTTAACCAGGTTAGTCCCATTGAAATCAAGATCCCCTTTGTAAGGGAGACCTGAACTATTATAAAGTTTCCAATTCACCTAACCTGCATGTCTTTAAATGTGGGAGGAAACCGGAGCACTCGGAGGAAACCCATGCAAACATGGGGAGAACATGCAAACTCCACACAGAAAGGCCACAGGTGGGAACTGATCCCATGACCTTCTTGCTGTGAAACAACAGTGATACCCACTAAGCTAATGTGCTGACTAACAGCTTGCCACATCCACTGCTGACATATCGAAAATATGGGGACGCGATTACTGGTATGTGTACCGATTATAAACCAAAACTTAATAATAACGTGATCCAGTATAGACCCCTAGACACAGCTGTGAGTTAAATGGATTGTGGGCATTCTTCCACAACCACACCTTGAAAGTTGCAGAGAACTGTATGGGAGTTGCCAGTGTCCATAGGAGGAGTTGTTTTATATCTGAGGGCAGTCAAAATGTCATCCAAAGGAGCCACAGTCCAAGAAAGCAAGCTGTGATAGCCCTGGGAATGGAGAAAGAGGCAGCTGATCGTAGAATTTGTAGTCAGGTGACACCATCTGTGGTGCAGTGACCCTTGGCCTGCATTCAGAGGAATCAAAGCACTTTGTTCCTCCAAACCTACACCTCTACACCACTGCAGTTAGCGTCCTGACAGATGCCTCTGCTGTACGGTCACTTTGGACCGGCTCCTCTGAGCAGCAGTATAAGGCTGATGCCCCTGCAGGAACAGCGCTCGAGAACTAAGCTCCTGTAGGTGGGTGGAGATACTCTTCCCTTGATTTTGCAAACAATCTTTGTTTCAATCTAGGAGACAGGCGTCATTCCTTCAAACTGAAAGAAATGACACTGTCCAAATCTGGAAGGGAAGCAGTGCTCACAGAATATCAGCACTGCTTCTTCCCAGCCTGTGTTGATCAGACTGCTCTCTGGGACATCCTGAGAATTTTGGGGATCTGCAAGAAGTTACTGAAGATCACGGCCAGCCACACACACATATTGTGAGTGCTGTGCAGAGTAATGGCACAGCATACTTACTTGTCCCAATCATGACAACACGTGCTCTGACTGTGGTGGGATGTGACTTTTGCTTGGATGAAGACACTGATTCTATTCCTCTGTAAGCAGTTTGTCAACTGCTCACAGATGTCTTTAATAAATACCTTGAGGATCCCTTATCCTCATGTTCTCAGCTTCATATACAGCATAGCAATTCCACTTTTCTGGTTGATGTTCAGATGCCTTCACAA
Organism: Thalassophryne amazonica; assembly: GCF_902500255.1. NCBI lineage: Eukaryota > Metazoa > Chordata > Actinopteri > Batrachoidiformes > Batrachoididae > Thalassophryne > Thalassophryne amazonica. The sequence goes on from NC_047108.1 coordinate 435,129, forward strand.
ATGAAATACTTCCTCCTGTAGACTTTGGTGATTCCAGTGTAATCCCTGGCAGCTTCTCAGGTCTTGTTGTGAAAGAACCACCCACATATTGGGCTCATTTGTTACATCCATGTTTGCAAATCCTCCACCCAGACAGAAGGAAACAGGCTGATCATAAAGTTTAACTACATCAAGTCTGAGACACCTCGAATAAGACAGTTTCACCGGGGTTTTTCACTGCACCATCATGTTGATTCTTTGCACCATTATGGTGATTTTTATGTTTTCCGGTATAATTATTGATTTATTTTGCATCACTACAAGTTTCAGAGATTTCCCGGACTGTGCCAGTCTGTCCGCGTAGGGGCATGTGAACACAGCCTGTGAAAAAGTGGCCTGTAGAGTCGCACTGTTAAATCCACTCGTCACCATTTTTGACAAACAGATGAAAACTCTGATCGAATCCAATAAAAATCACCATGATAAAGGTATTTTTAGAATAGTTAAACTTCGCATCCGTTCACTTCATCTGCAAGGTGGAGAGCAACCAGTCAACAAACACACAGTGCCATGGTTTTGCTCAAGAAATCTATTTAGCGTCTGTCTCGCAGTCAGTCAATAAGAACAGCCAGGAAACCTTCTGTTCCTTAAAAGGCGTTATTTTACTAAGTGTGTCGCTTGGTAAACTTCTTGCTTCTGCTACTCCACTGATTATCAGTTATGGACATGCTCCACGCTGTCCTCTCCTTTTTTGTGGGAGTGTTACAGCGCCACATACAGGGCATGTGTATACACCACAGCATTTCCAGTGGTGCCGTGTTTTATGGAACACTTTGTGAAAACTACAAAGAAAAATGTTGCATTGCTTTCCGTTTGGACAAGGCATTAGTTTGTATTTTTAAATAAGAAGGAAAAACTGAAGTTGTAGGAAATGGCTTCCAGCGGTATTTGAAAAAAGGCAAAATGCTTTTTCCTGATGCTTCTGTCCACACACCTGAGTTGTAGCACCATCGTGCTGTAAATTTCTGGGGACAGCCCTGCTCTGGATACTGAAACCAGGCTTCAGCATGTCACAGATTTAAAGTAGACCTGCACTGAAATAAATGCAGTCAGATCTTTGGACCAAAAAATGACATATTTACACATAAGATCCTTCTGAATGTAGTAAAGTAAATCTGCAAGCCCAGATCTGTCATTCAACGGAGAAATCTTCATTTGAAAATGACAAATTTACAGCTAACATTTAGCCCTCCGCAAATTGTCCCTCTCATCATGGACGCTGCTTAGACGTCAGGGACAAGACCCTCTCCCAGCATGCATTGCGCGCGCCAACTGTAATTTGTGGATTTACGTCAGTTTGCAACTGCACCTTTTTCTTGTCTTATATGGAAGGATCTACTTTTTTAAAACTTCATATTGTCTTGCGGTACGTTTGGTGAGTACACATTTCTTTTATTTGTGCTTGAAAATTATTTTTGTGGACTTTTTCATACGCCCGTTTGATTGAGTGGTGTCGCATTGAAAATCTACTGTCTTTCACCTCCGGTGTACCGTCGCGGGCTACGGAGGCGAGACCCGCAAAGAATTCAAGTCATTAAAAATATATAAACCTCTCTCAGCGGCCACGGAGCTCTGCGGCTCCGATTACCGAGACGTGTGGCGCTGCGGATTTTGCAGCAAGAAGTCTGTCCTTGCGAGCAACAGGTGTCACCGCGCGCTCTGCATTAAAACGGCGAGCGTAGTCTGTGGACTTGTGCCAAGTTGGCTGCAACTCCATTCAGTAGACAGAGAGGTGGTGCTGGCTGCACAGCAGACACGGGGGAGTGAGTGCCGCGGCGGCATTTAACAAGCGCATGCACTCGGTAAGCGTATCGGGGGCAGTGAGAGCGAGGCGTCGGGGAATAATGTCGCCCGCTGTCGATGCCGCCGCTGATCTGATCCCCGGATCTGAGCAAGCAGAGCTGTATCTCACATTCATTGCAGCTTACTTTTGGATGTTGAAACCAGGATGTGTATAACAGTAACATTACTAAGAGATAAAATCAATTTCAATGCGGGATCGGACTGAAGGCAGCAACGCGTCATCTTGTCACCGTCATGGAAATGATCCAGATGTACAAACTGTTTTCACAGAGGGCTAAATGTTAGCTGCAAATTTGTCATTTTTAAACGAATATTTCTCCGCTGAATTACAAATTTGGGCTTACAGATTTACTTTACTGCATTCACAAGGGTCTTATAAATACATATCAGCTATTTCTTTTCTGAAATCTGACCACATTTATTTCAAAGCAGGTCTCCTTTAAGGCAAAGTCAACAAGCACGACCCCATTCTCAACATGGATGTGAGTAAACGGATAGAGTGACTAGAACCCGCCCTGTCAGTGTGTGTGGGCACGCTGAAATCACCCACAACCAGAAGTCAGGTCCTGAGGCAGTCCCCAGTCACAAAATGAAAACTAAGAGTATAAACTCATTCCATGGTTTCACCACAGTCGGAGCACAGAGTGAGACAACACACAGGACACCCAAAGAAAGCCCAAGGAGATCCGATTTCTCATAATACGAAAACAGTGACATCTGACACAATATCAATCAATCAATCAATCAATTTTATTTATATAGCGCCAAATCACAACAAACAGTTGCCCCAAGGCGCTTTATATTGTAAGGCAAGGCCATACAATAATTACGTAAAAACCCCAACGGTCAAAACGACCCCCTGTGAGCAAGCACTTGGCGACAGTGGGAAGGAAAAACTCCCTTTTAACAGGAAGAAACCTCCAGCAGAACCAGGCTCAGGGAGAGGCAGTCTTCTGCTGGGACTGGTTGTGGCTGAGGGAGAGAACCAGGAAAAAGACATGCTGTGGAGGGGAGCAGAGATCAATCACTAATGATTAAATGCAGAGTGGTACATACAGAGCAAAAAGAGAAAGAAACACTCAGTGCATCATGGGAACCCCCCAGCAGTCTACGTCTATAGCAGCATAACTAAGGGATGGTTCAGGGTCACCTGATCCAGCCCTAACTATAAGCTTTAGTAAAAAGGAAAGTTTTAAGCCTAATCTTAAAAGTAGAGAGAGTGTCTGTCTCCAAGGAAATTAGAGGTCATCCATGTCTTTATGTCTGTAAGACAATCCTGCAGTTTAGCTAATTGGTGTGTGTCCTCTGGCTTCATGGATAGATAAAGCTGGGTATCATCTGCGTAACAATGAAAATTTAAGCAATGCCATCTAATAATACTGCCTAAGGGAAGCATGTATAAAGTGAATAAAATTGGTCCTAGCACAGAACCTTGTGGAACTCCATAATTAACCTTAGTCTGTGAAGAAGATTCCCCATTTACGTGAAGAAATTGTAATCTATTAGATAAATATGATTCAAACCACTGCAGCGCAGTGCCTTTAATACCTATGGCATGCTCTAATCTCTGTAATAAAATTTTATGGTCAACAGTATCAAAATCAGCACTGAGGTCTAACAGAACAAGCACAGAGATGAGTCCACTGTCTGAGGCCATAAGAAGATCATTTGTAACCTTCACTAATGCTGTTTCTGTACTATGATGAATTCTAAAACCTGACTGAAACTCTTCAAATAGACCATTCCTCTGCAGATGATCAGTTAGCTGTTTTACAACTACCCTTTCAAGAATTTTTGAGAGAAAAGGAAGGTTGGAGATTGGCCTATAATTAGCTAAGATAGCTGGGTCAAGTGATGGCTTTTTAAGTAATGGTTTAATTACTGCCACCTTAAAAGCCTGTGGTACATAGCCAACTAATAAAGATAGATTGATCATATTTAAGATCGAAGCATTAAATAATGGTAGGGCTTCCTTGAGCAGCCTGGTAGGAATGGGGTCTAATAGACATGTTGATGGTTTGGAGGAAGTAACTAATGAAAATAACTCAGACAGAACAATCAGAGAGAAAGTGTCTAACCAAATACCGGCATCACTGAAAGCAGCCAAAGATAACGATACGTCTTTGGGATGGTTATGATTAATTTTTTCTCTAATAGTTAAAATTTTATTAGCAAAGAAAGTCATGAAGTCATAGCTTTACGGAGGGCTTTTAATTTATAGAGCAACAGACTCTTTTTCCAGGCTAAGTGAAGATCTTCTAAATTAGTGAGACGCAATTTCCTCTCCGACTTACGGGTTATCTGCTTTAAGCTACGAGTTTGTGAGTTATACCATGGAGTCAGGCACTTCTGATTTAAAGCTCTCTTTTTCAGAGGAGCTACAGCATCCAAAGTTGTCTTCAATGAGGATGTAAAACTACTGACGAGATACTCTATCTCACTTACAGAGTTTGAATGAATGAATGAAAACTGAATGAATGAATGAATGAATGAAAACTATTTATTTCGAACATTTGATACAACAACAATTACAAGATAGATCAGTAAAGACAACAACAAAAAAGTTCCTACTGTGTACCCAACATGTCCGAAAAGGGGTAGGGTGAAGCATCAGCTTATTTATCCCTACCCCTTCTTCCCCACAACCAGTAATACCCTTTGCCACATATACACATAGATTCCTACACACCTAAACCGATATATATATATATATATATATATATATACACACATATATACACACATATATACACAAACATAAATATACACCTACACATACATACTTACATACAAAATACTATATATTTACAAGCCGAAGCAAAAAACAAAAACACCCTAACCCTCATTACCCTTCCTCCTCCCTATACCTAGAAAAAAACATATTTTTGTACCGCTGTTTGAACTGGTTCATGCTTGGACATTGCTTGAGCCCCACTCCCAATCTGTTCCACATCCTCACCCCACAGACAGAAATACAGAAACCTTTTAATGTTGTTCGTGCCCACTGATGCTTTAAATTAAATTTCCCCCTCAGACTGTAATCCCCTGATCTGTTAAAAAAACATATTTTTAATATTTGCTGGAAGTAAATTGTTTATTGCTTTATACACGATTTGTACTGTTTGAAAATGAACCAAGTCTGTGAATTTTAAGAATTTGGATTGTAAAAATAGTGGATTTGTATGATCTCTATAGCCAGTATTATGAATAATTCTTATAGCTCTTTTCTGCATTACTGATAGTGATTGTGTTGTACCTTTATAAGTATTACCCCATACCTCTGCACAGTACTGTAAATATGGTAAAACCAGTGAGCAGTAAAGAATGCGGAGTGAGTTGTGGTCCAGAATATGTTTCGCTTTGTTTAGAACTAAAATGCTTCTTGACAGTTTACTTTGTATATGTTTTATATGAGTCTTCCAGTTTATCTTATCATCTATTATCACCCCCAGAAACTTATTTTCATGTACCCTTTCAATATCTACCCCCTCGACTTGTAACTGAACCTGTATGTCTGTATTACAATAGCCAAATAACATGTATTTTGTTTTACTTAAGTTTAATGATAATTTGTTTCTGTCAAACCATATTTTCAATTTTCCCATTTCTATAATGATCCTCCTCAGTAAATCCTGCAAATTCCCCCCTGAACAAAAAATGCTTGTGTCATCTGCAAATAATACTAATTTTAATATTTTGGAAACATTGACAATATCATTTATATAAATTAGAAACAGTTTTGGACCCAATACTGACCCCTGTGGGACGCCACAAGCATTGTCCAACCATGATGATGTATATTCCCCCAACTTCTCAAACTGTTTTCTGTTACTTAAGTAGCTTCTCACCCAGTGCAACACCAACCCCCTAATCCCATACTGTTCAAGTTTACTGATTAATATGTCATGATTGATTGTATCAAAAGCCTTTTTAAGGTCTATAAATATTCCAACTGAATGTAATTTGTGGTCTATGGCGTTTGTAATCTCCTCAACTGATTCTATTAATGCAAGTGATGTTGAACTATGTGCTCTGAATCCATATTGACTATCAGTAAGTAATTTATGTTTATTTATGAATTTGTCTAATCTATTATTGAATAACTTTTCTAATAATTTGGAAAATTGTGGAAGCAAAGAAACAGGTCTATAATTTGTGAAGTGGTGTCTATCCCCAGTCTTATACAGCGGCACAACCTTAGCTATTTTTTTTTTTTTTTAATATTTATTTCATTCATTTAAAAGAAAAACAGAAAAGCAAAAAACAAAAGCACCACAATACCAGAATGAAAAGGAGCAGAAAGAAGAACAAGTCTTATGATTTCTGCCCCTTTTAACAATACAATCTTTCAATATACAGCATCATAGTCAACATTATTTAACAGATTGCATTTCTTTAACTTGTCACATACCACTGACCCATTTCATAATTATGACCATTAATTAATAGATTACATCACTGACAGGTTACATTTAAACTTAAGACACTCCAAACATTATTAACAGTTTACTTTTTTTTTTTTTTTGACTTTCTTGCAGCCCACTGACTTACTTCATAGTTTCATACTTACTTAATACATCTAATTTAATATGTTTTTTAAATAATTTAAGCGACCTTAATTCTTTAATTTCTTTATTAAGATTGTTCCATAATTTGACACCATTTACTGCAATACTCCTTTCCTTTACTTTGGTTCTAAATCTTGGTTTTTTAAAGACTTCTATTCCTTTCAATTTATAACTACTTACTCTTTTTTCAAACATATTTTGAATGTTTGTTGGTAAAGTATTTTTATTAACTTGGTACATCGTTTGTAATATTTTCAAATCGACTAAATCATGAAATTTAAGTACCCTATACTTAATAAACAATGGATTAGATGGATCTCTAAAACCACTGTTACTAATCACTTTTAAAGCTCTTTTCTGCAAAATAAATAAAGGTTGTATATAGGTTGTATATGTTGATCCCCAGATTTCTACACAGTAAGTTAAATATGGGACAATCAATGAATTGTACAATGTTAATAAACCATAACTATTTAATGAATATTTTACTTTATGCAAAACAGCAATGGCTTTCGCTATTTTTCCTTTTATGTAATTTATGTGTGACTTCCATGTAAGATCTTCATCAATCATGACTCCTAAAAATTTCATTTCTTTTACCCTTTGTATATCCATTCCATCTATTTGTAATGACACATTATTTTTTTCGCTCTATCATTAAACAATATGAAATTTGTCTTATTAATATTTAGTGACAATCTGTTTATATCAAACCAATGTTTAACTTTTTCCAACTCTGTATTTATCACTTGTGCTACTTCCTGTATATCTGATCCAGAGTAAAACAGCGTTGTATCATCAGCAAATAAAATGCTGCCAAGCACATTGGATACATTCACAAAATCATTGATATACAAAATAAACAGTTTGGGTCCAAGTACCGATCCTTGTGGTACTCCATAAATAATGTTACACAATTCTGATTTGGTATTATTTATCTGAACAAACTGTTTTCTATTTTCTAAGTAGCTTTTTACCCACTGATATGCAACACCTCTTATTCCATATTGTTGTAACTTGTGGAGCAATCTTGAGTGGTCTATAACATCAAAAGCCTTTTTCAGGTCAATAAAAATACTTACAAAATAATCCTTATTTTCTATTGTTGTTGATATTTTCTCTATTAGTTCCATAATTGCCATAGCTGTCGAATGTTTTGTTCTGAATCCATACTGAGCATTATTTAAAATATGATGTTTCTCAATAAATTTATCCAATCTTGTTACAAAAACTTTTTCCATAATTTTAGAAAACTGTGGAAGCAATGATACTGGCCTGTAATTAGAAAAATTATGTTTGTCTCCATTTTTATATAATGGGACTACCTTAGCAATTTTCATTTCATCTGGAAAAACCCCAGTTGACAGAGACAGATTACAAATATAAGTAAATGGTTCAATAACAATTTCTATTATACTTTTTACAGTCATCATGTCTAAATCTTCATGGTCAGTTGATCTTTTGCTTACACAGTTTTTTACAATATTTCTTATTTCATCTTTTTCCACATTGTCCAGGAAAATACTATTGACCGTATTTACCAATGTACATAATTTATCTTCTATTATTGGTTTATTTCCCACCAGATTTGACCCTACATTTGAAAAATAATCATTAAACCCATTTGCAACTTCTTTTATATCATATATCTCTTTATTTTCCTTAACAAAGTAATTTGGAATAGTTTCTTTCGTTCCATCACTATCAATCACACTTTTTATAATTCCCCATGTTACCCTCATATTATCTTTACTCTTATTTAGTTTTTCACTGTAATAATCTTTTTTTTGTTTCCTAATTATTGTTAATAGTTTATTTTTATATTTTTTGTATTTATGTTCTGATTCCTTTGTTTGCAATTTTAAAAAGCACCTGTATAAATAGTTTTTCTTTGCACAAGCATTTTTTATTCCCTTTGTCAGCCATGGTTTATTTACTCTTTTCTTACTAATTTCAATTAATTTACAATTTTTATTGTATGATTTCATCAATATTTTCATAAATGAGTTATATGCTACATTAACATCACTGACATAAACTTCTTCCCAGTTTTGATTTTTAAGGTCATATTTTAATGCCTCTAAGGCTTTTACTGACTTATCTCTTTTAAAGTTTATATCAGTTTTTTTGTTGTACCTATTTTTATATTTAAATATTGAAAAAATTGGTAAATGGTCGCTAATATCTGTCATGAAGATCCCATTCTTGATCATTTCATCTGTTCTGTTTGTAAATATATTATCAATTACCGTTGCACTTTGCGATGTAATTCTGGTTGGTTTTGTTATCAAGGGGAATAACCCCAAACTATACATTGAATTCACAAAATCACTTAATCTTTGGCAGCTGGAGCTTTCTATGTTAATATTAAAGTCCCCACACATAAAAAGCGTTTTGTTTTTAATTTGATGGAATAATTCAATTATTTTATCTGTAAATTTCACAACACAAGAATCTGGTGCTCTGTATACACAACTGATTAAAATATTCTTATATGTTTCATGTACAAGTTCCACTGTTACAATTTCTATGACATCATTCATAATTGTCATTTCTTCAACAATTGTACACATCAGATCTGTTTTTGTATAGAGAGCAATACCACCGCCTTTTTTATATCTTCTGTTTACAAAATACAGCTCATATCCCTCCATTTGAACTTCATCCATGAGATCATCTTTAAGCCAAGATTCAGTGATTGCAACAATACTAAATCTATTTTTAAACTGATTTAAATAATCTTTTATTTGTGACATTTTACAATACAAGCTTCGACTGTTTATATGTATGAGTGACAGGGTATCTTCTGCAATTTTTTTTCACTATTCAGCTGTTCTACTGTATAATACTCACAACCAATCGTTTTTAAGTCAAATATACTTTCATCAATATTAGTGTCTATGTCATATATTTTATCCTCTGTTTCCATGTTTGATCTGATTTTTTGTTGGTCCAATTACCAACAGATGTTATATTTGATTGTCTATTCAGGTCTGTATTTCGTAAGGTCCTCCATGTTTTTGATTTGTATACCGTTTGTTCCTTCTTTCACTCTAATCCACACCCTACAATTCCAGACCCATGTAGCAACAATATGTTTCTGTTTTCTTAGTAGTCTTGCTTCCCTAGCAATATCTGCATTTTTTTTGTTAGATGCTCATTTATATAGACACTCGTTCCTTTCAAATTCTTTGCCTGTCTTAATAACTCATTTTTATATTTTCTGCTTGTAAATCGTATAACAATGTTAGATAGTTTATTTTTTCTATCTTTAGTTGGAATAGTATAACAGTCTGATATTGTGTCTTGATGGATGACAACACCTTTTTGATATAAAAAGTTTGTAACTTGTTGTTCCAATGATTGTCGTTCTTCAGGTGGTGCATTCTCCCCACTGGCTACACCAGAATCCACCACCCTTGCATATGTCCGATGCCTTGTTTCTAGTCCAGATATTATAACGTCATCTTTTCTAGTAAATTGTTCAAGTTCATCTACACGTTGCTCAAGTTTCTTAATGATCTTGTCCTTCTCTTTAACCAGATTTTGGAGTTCTTTAATTTCCACCATCAGTTTGTCTAGATTAGACATGTCTTTTGATATATGGTTTAATGAGGTCTTTATCTCCTCTATATCTTCCTCGAGTTTATCTGTTTTCCTGGGTGGTGCCATGCCGACTGTCGTGGCTCAGTATGGCCACTATTGATTACAAAAACAATTCTCACCAGTAGCCTCCACCACCACAGGTCCGGTAGCCGCACCCCAACCCTCCCCGTTGCTAACCTCGTTCACAGCCGCCCCAGCCACGGTCGTAGCCGCCGGCAGCCATGGATGTAGCCGCTGCTAGCCGCGGATGTAGCCGACGCCTCGGGCCTGGATGTATCGCCGCCACCGATGCCTCGGGCCTGAATGAACCGCCTCCACCGATGCCTCCGCTGCTAGCCTCGGACGTAGCCGCTGTTAGCCTTGGATGTAGCCGATGCCTCGGGCCTGGATGTATCGCCGCCACCGATGCCTCGGCCTGGATGAACCGCCTCCACCGATGCCTCCGCCGCCAGCCACGGATGTAGCCGCTGTTAGCCTCAGATGTAGCCGACGCCTCGGGCCTGGATGAACCGCCTCCACCGATGCCTCCGCCTGGATGAACCGCCTCCACCGATGCCTCGACACGGATGTGCGCAACTTGCTCGTCAGTACACTACACTTCACTTTTCATTTGATTGGGAAATTTACCGGTTTGAAATGATAAGTTACAGATGTATGTTAATGGTTCTACAATCCATTCAATGACCTGTTTTACCACCACCATATCAATTTCATTTAAATCGGTAGATGTTTTATATTTACAATTATTCACAATGTCTATAATTTCTTTTCCATCCACTGCTGTGAGGAACATTGAACAGGGATTTCTTTCTATGAGATTATTATCCCAATCCTCAGGTTGGGAATTGGGAATTTTTTCTGCCAAGCTTGGTCCAATATTTACAAAAAAATTATTAAAACCGTTGACTACCTCATCCTTATTTTCCTTCTTGACATTATTATCAATGAAATACTGAGGGTAACTCTGTTTTTTATTACCATTTTTGATAATGCTATTTAATATATCCCATATTCCTTTAATATTGTTTTTGTTATTATATAATATGTTACTATAATATTCCTTCCTACATACCCGTATAATATTAGTTAATCTATTTTTGTATTTCTTATATCTATTTTCTGCCTCTTTAGTCTTTAGTTTTATGAATTCTCTATACAGTGTATTTTTCTTATTACATGCATTTCGTAACCCTTTCGTCATCCATGGTCGAGCTTGGATTTTTTGTTTTCTGTAGTCTTGTTTAATTGGACAATTTTTATCATATAATGATGTAAATATTTGTAAAAAAGCTTCATATGCACTATCAACATCACTTTCACTGTATACCTTTTCCCAGTTTTGCTCCTGTAAATCCTTCTTTAGTGTGTTCATGTTTTCCTCTGTCCGCACTCGCCTGTATTTTATTTTCTCCTCTGGCTGATTCCGCCGATGGTTTCTATTATAAACGATGAAAACTGGTAGATGATCACTAATGTCATTGATTAATAATCCACTCAATATCATTGCTGAATATATTATCAATTAAGGTAGCACTATGGGATGTAATTCTGCTTGGCCTGGTGATTTTTGGATATAAACTCATACTGTACATTATACTGATAAATTCATCTGTTATTTTATGCTTATTTGGATTGAGCAGATCAATATTTAAGTCACCACAAATGAACACAGTTTTTTGATTAGTTTTTGAGAACATTTTTCCCATACAGTCAGTGAATGTTTCAATACTAGATCCTGGTGCTCTATATATACAGCTGACTAATACATTTTTGCTTTTTTCTTCACATATTTCAATAGTTATACATTCTAATAAGTTATCAATCACAGTTGTCATATTGTCTACTATTTTATAATCCATGTTCTTATCCACATACACAGCCACTCCTCCTCCACTCTTATTTTTTCTGTTTACACAATTAAATTCATATCCATCCAGTTCAAAATCCATTCCTTTATCTTCATTGATCCATGTTTCTGATATAGCAATTATGTTAAATATTTTTTTTAATTGACTTAAATATTCTTTAATGTTGTTAAAGTTTGCATATAGACTTCTGCTGTTGAAATGGATTATTGATAATTTGTTATCTGTTTTAATGATCCGATTAAACTGTTCATCTGTATAATAGCAACAACTGTCATTGATATTTGAGAAGAAATTATTGTCTGGGTCTATATCGTGCTCCAAGTCCAGTACATTGTGGTCTGTGTATTTAAATGTTCTCAGTTCTACTTTTCCATGATCAGCAATCCTGTGAGTTATATCCTTCTTGTCTCCAGATGTAGATGATGTAGTCGATGAATAGGTTCCTCTGGTCTGTGTCATGGTGTTGTGATGTGTTTGTGTCCTCATACCTTATTGGTCGTATTTGTCCAGATCCTCGATGTTCCTGATTACCATACCCTTCGCTTGTTCTGGTGTTCCATTCAATTTGATGAATGTTTTGCAGTTGGATGTCCATGTCTGTTGAATTTTTCCCTGCTTTTTTTAAGAGACGAGCTTTCCTGGCGATGTCTGCATTTCTTTTGGTCAGATGTTCATTGATGAATACGTTTGTTCCTTTAAGTTTCCATCCCTGTTTTAACAATGCCATTTTATGTTTTCTGTTGACAAACCTCATTATAACAGCTCGCTTGTCTCCATCCTCTCTCCTGGGCAGGGGGTGGCACGCTTCAATGTTATTACAGTCCATTTGAATACCTTTAGATTGCAGGAAGTCAGCCACCTGTTGTTCCACTGAGCTGGCCTCCTGCTCGCTGGCCTCCCCTCCGCTGTCTTCTGACACTGCCCGTGCGTAGGATCGAGGTTTAATATGAATTCCTGTAATAATAACGTCGTTCATCCTTGTGTACTGTTCCAACTCCGCAACACGGTTCTCCAGGTACACCAGATGCCGGTCTTTCTCTGCATTCGGGATCCGGAGAGCCTTCACTTCTTCCACCAGCTCCATAATGGATTTCTGCTGCATTTTAACAACAGAGATTTCCTCAGACAAAAAGTCCAGGGACTTTTTGATATCGTCTCCCTCCTCTGCCGTCAGTGCCTTCTTTGGACCCATGGTCAGATAACTCCGCGCTGGCACCTCGGGCCTCGGTAAAGCCGCGCCGGTGGAACTGCGCTGACGCCTCGGGCTTCAGGTGTAGCCACGCCGGTGGATGTGCGCTGACGCCTCGGGCTTCAGGTGGAGCCGCGCCGGTGGATGTGCGCTGACGCCTCGGGCTTCAGGTGGAGCTGCGCCGGTGGATGTGCGCTGACGCCTTGGGCTTCAGGTGCTGCCGCGCCGGTGGATGTGCGCTGACGCCTCGGGCTTCAGGTGGAGCCGCGCCGGTGGATGTGCGCTGACGCCTCGGGCCTCGGTAAAGCCGTGCCGGTGGAACTGTGACGACGCCTCGGGCCTCGGTAAAGCCGCGCCGGTGGAACTGCGCTGACGCCTCGGGCTTCAGGTGGAGCCGTGCCGGTGGATGTGCACTGACGCCTCGGGCCTCGGTAAAGCCGCGCCGGTGGAACTGCGCTGACGCCTCGGGCTTCAGGTGGAGCCGCGCCGGCGGATGTGCGCTGACGCCTCGAGCCTCGGTAAAGCCGCGCCGGTGGAACTGCGCTGACGCCTCGGGCTTCAGGTGGAGCCACGCCGGTGAAAAACAATCCTCAGTAGCTGTATTTAATTACAGCACCGCGTGAGAAGTTCAGAGTGGCATCACAGCAACAAACAATCCAACAGAAGCAAGTTGCCAGATCTGTGACCACTGTTTCTTCCCAAGCAAGTTTAGGTAGCTACTCTGCACTGTGTTGGTATATGGCATTAGAGAACATAAAGAAGGAATCATATCCTTAAACCTAGTTACAGCGCTTTCTGAAAGACTTCTAGTGTAATGAAACTTATTCCCCACTGCTGGGTAGTCCATCAGAGTAAATGTAAATGTTATTAAGAAATGATCAGACAGAAGGGAGTTTTCAGGGAATACTATTAAGTCTTCAGTTTCCATACCATAAGTCAGAACAAGATCTAAGATATGATTAAAGTGGTGGGTGGACTCATTTACATTTTGAGCAAAGCCAATTGAGTCTAATAATAGATTAAATGCAGTGTTGAGGCTGTCATTCTCAGCATCTGTGTGGATGTTAAAATCGCCCACTATAATTATCTGAGCTAAGCACTAAGTCAGACAAAAGGTCTGAAAATTCACAGAGAAACTCACAGTAACGACCAGATAGACGATAGATAATAACAAATAAAACTGTTTTTTGGGACTTCCAATTTGGATGGACAAGACTAAGACTCAAGCTTTCAAATGAATTAAAGCTCTGTCTGGGTTTTTGATTAATTAATAAGCTGGAGTGGAAGATTGCTGCTAATCCTCCGCCTCGGCCCATGCTATGAGCATTCTGGCAGTTAGTGTGACTCGGGGGTGTTGACTCATTTAAACTAACATATTCATCCTGCTGTAACCAGGTTTCTGTAAGGCAGAATAAATCAATATGTTGATCAATTATTATATCATTTACTAACAGGGACTTAGAAGAGAGAGACCTAATGTTTAATAGACCACATTTAACTGTTTTAGTCTGTGGTGCAGTTGAAGGTGCTATATTATTTTTTCTTTTTGAATTTTTATACTTAAATAGATTTTTGCTGGTTATTGGTGGTCTGGGAGCAGGCACCGTCTCTACGGGGATGGGGTAATGAGGGGATGGCAGGGGGAGAGAAGCTGCAGAGAGGTGTGTAAGACTACAACTCTGCTTCCTGGTCCCAACCCTGGATAGTCACGGTTTGGAGGATTTAAGAAAATTGGCCAGATTTCTAGAAATGAGAGCTCCTCCATCCAAAGTGGGATGGATGCCGTCTCTCGTAACAAGACCAGGTTTAACTATGGTTGCTGGTGTCGCTAACTTCACATTTCTCAAAACAGAGTCACCAATAACCAGAGTTTGATCCTCGGCGGGTGTGTCGTCGAGTGGGGAAAAACGGTTAGAAATGTGAACAGGTTGGCGGTGTACACGGGGCTTCTGTTTAGGACTACGCTTCCTCCTCACAATCACCCAGTCGGCCTGCTTTCCCGGCTGCTCGGGATCTGCCAGAGGGAAACTAATAGCGGCTAAGCTACCTTGGTCTGCACCGACTACACGGGCCTGGCTAGCTGTAGAATTTTTCACGGTGCGGAGCCGAGTCTCCAATTTGCCCAGCCTGGCCTCCAAAGCTACGAATAAGCTACACTTATTACAAGTACCATTACTGCTAAAGGAGGCCGAGGAATAACTAAACATTTCACACCCAGAGCAGAAAAGTGCAGGAGAGACAGGAGAAGCCGCCATGCTAAACCGGCTAAGAGCTAGTAGCTGCGCTAAGCTAGCGGATTCCTAAAAACACACAAAGTGAATAATGTGTAAATAATTTAGAGGTGATTCAGCAGAGGGAGTGCTTTAGTTAAGGCAAGTGAAGATTACACTGTGAAACAAATCATTATCTAGTTATCTAGATCAATCTAACTGCGCAGATTAAACAGCTAACAGATACAGAAAAACACCGCTGTGCTCCGGAACAGGAAGTGATACAATACCGCAGTGAGAGCCAACCACCAGTAGAGGCAAGCAAGAGCCAATAAGAAGCTGGATGTTGTTCACCAGAGCAGCTGTCACTCCTTTGGAGCGCTGACTGTTGGAGGGAGTAGGTCTGTCCACTTCCAGCTCAGAGAGCACTGTGAAGGCCATGTTGAGCTTTCCAAGCTCCCTCAACAGGAGTGCAAGATGCTCTGACTCAAAGGATCTTTCAGGTGGAATTTTTTACTCTTAGAGCTGCCATTAACAGTCTCTGATGATGCTGTGTCCACAACTGTTACTTTCATTTTTTTTAAGGAAACCTTCCCAAAGAAACAGCAAAGGAAAGGTTCAGAAATTCAACAGCCTGCAGCTGCTGTAGTTTTAAAGTGCAGAGCTTTTTACCATTCCTTTCACTCCGGTGTACAGATCGTTTAAACTCATGTATTTGTACTTTCCTTTGTGTTTAGTCGGTGCTGGCAGCAGTACCTACCTTACCAGTGATGTCGTTCACAGCTATATGAACAAAAATGGAGGCCTCTTCCACACCTTCCAAGTACACGTGCCGGAAACCTGCACATAAACAGCCAAATGATCAGTGAGTGTAAATGAACAGACTCAAGAGACATGACCACAATTCAGCCATGGTCAGAATGATCGGGACCTCAGAATTTAAGGATGGAATTTAAAGTATATTCAGATATAAATGCTCAGAGTACACTGTACATGTATGTAGAGCAACACAGCAAAAAGTTTAGTCCTTAAAAGTCAGGTCAGGCTCGGTCAGGTCAAGGAGCATGGACAGAGCCCATGTGATGCTGCATCCACCACATCTCGGATAGCAATCAACCAGGAAGACATTTTGGCCAACCGCATATAGGTAGTTCTGTACCGCCATTGGGGGTGCATTACTTTATTCTGTCTGAATTTTACCAGATTTGCAGGCAAATGCTTTTCTGCCTCCAGCTCTTTAAGATGGTCATTTTTTATGCATGAGTTAGCTAGTTGGATAAAGTTCCCTAAAGACTGCAAAAGCTGCTATGCCAAAAGGATGATGAAGAACTTGTGTTTGTGAAGCCTCGCTGCACACAGCTTTTAATCATCCAAAAACAGCAGCATGGCTGTCAACTGTCCAGGAGGAAATTACAACGTGGCACACCTGTCCATCACCTGGATGACCCAATGCAAAGCTCTGGCTGACATGGGAGAATCGGGGGTGCTCTTCACTGGTTTGGAGACCAAGCCAGAGGCACCCATGCAAGTACATGCAGAGCTGGTCCCTGCCAGAATCCAAAAGCCAGTTGTTGGTCCTAAGTTTCTCATTTTACTACCACCATTGTTGAGTACAATACAATCACTTGTTTGTGATTGTATGGTGGAAATGAAGATAATTTTGAGTGATTTTAAATTATAAATTAAATTTGTTAAATGATACAATTAGAAGATTTCTTTCAGCTGTGGGACAAACATATGCTGTGGGACAAACAGGGGGGCCCAAACGTATGCAAACGTTTGGGCCCCCCTGATAATTTTCATGATTTTCCTTTATAAATCATCGGCTGTCTGGATCAGAAATTTCAGCTAAATATATCATATAGCAGACAAACACACTGATATTTAAGAAGTGAAATGAAGTTTCTCATATTTACAGAAAGTGTGCAATAATTATGTAAACAAAATTAGACAGCAGCATAAATTTGGGCACACTTATTTTATTAATTTGAATACATTTAGCACTAAATTATTGGAACACAAAATTGGTTTGGTAAGTTCATTGACCCTTGACCTCTTTACACAGGCGAATCCAATCATGAGAAAGGGTATTTGAGGTGGCCATTTACAAATGTTCCCCCTCTTTGCATCTCTTCTAATGAGTGGCAACATGGGAGCCTCTAAACAACTCTCAAATTACCTGAAAACAAAGATTGTTCAACATCATGGTTTAAGGGAAGGATACAAAAAGCTATCTCAGAGAGTTCAGCTGTCAGTTTCCACTGTCAGGAACATAGTGAGGAAATAGAAGACCACAGGCACAGTACTAGTTAAGGCCTGAAGTGGCAGGCCAAGAAAAACGCAGATAAGCTGAAGTTTAGGATGGTGAGAACAGTCATAGTCAACCCACAGACCTGCTCCAAAGACCTACAACATGATCTTGCTGCAGATAGTGTCTCTGTGCATCATTCAACTATACAGCGCACTTTGCACAAGGAGATGCTGTACGATGCTATAATGCAGAGGAAGCCTTTTCTGCATACACACCACAAACAGAGTTGCTTGAGGTATACTAAAGCACATTTGGACAAGCCAGCTTCATTTTGGAATAAGGTGCTGTGGACTGATTAAACTAATATTGAGTTATTTGGACATAACAAGGGGCGGTATGCATGGCTGAAAAAGAACACAGCATTCCAAGAAAAACACTTGCTACCTGCAGTAAACTTTGGAGATGGTTCCATCATGCTGTGGGGCTGTGTGGCCAGTGCAGGTACTGGGAATCTTGTTAGCACTTTAGAGCCTGAGCCAGCGCAAATTAATGCAGGGAAAAGTACCCCCCTCTACTCCAAGAGCCCATCATTGTGGCACAATGGTTCAATAATGAGCCATTCACTAGCCCAAACATATGTTAGTGCAGCATGCAGTCCCCAATCTGCATAGACAAACAGACTGACTGGAGCACAAGTGTCTATGAGCTGATGGCATTCATCACGGTTTTATTCTTCAGAGGAGCGATTGGCAGAACCGGTGCCATGCATGACTGCTGGTCAAAATGCTTCGGCTTTCCGGAAATCATGTCCACAATGTCCCGAGACCGATATGAAGAGTTGATGCGCTATTTACGCTTTGATAACAAGGACACCCGTTTGGAACGCATGCAGACGGACAAATTTGCTGCCATTTCAGACATTTGGGGGAGCTTTGTTCAGAACTGTGTGCTGTCATACAACCCAGGGCAACACATAACAGTTGATGAACAGTTGTTTCCAACAAAGGTCTAAACCGGACAAGTTTGGAATAAAGTTTTGGATTGCAGCAGACTTGGTCACTAAGTACATGTGCAATGCCATTCCTTACTTAGCAAAAGACCCCAGCTGTGCCATGGGAGAGCGACGTGCAGACAATGTTGTGACAAGGCTTATGGAACCCTTTTTGGACAGAGGCAGAACTGTCACTATGGACAATTTTTTCTCATCGTTGTCTCTGGTGAACAGGCTTCTACAACGCAACACAGCTTTACTTGGCACAATAAACGACGGGAAGTTCCAGAGCAGGTAAAAAACACCAGAGAACGTGAGGAGTTTTCAACACAGGTGTTCATTTCTGGCAGTGCCCTGCTAACAGTTTATGCAGCTAAAAAGAAGAAAAATGTGTGTCTTCTCAGCACGCTGCATAAGAAAGTGGAGCTTGAAGACGATTTGCGGCGAAAACCAAATGTAATCGTAGACTACAACCATTTGAAATGTGGTGTTGATGTGCTGCATCAAAAACTGCGTGCTTACACAGTGCTCACAGGAACACAGTGATGGCCTATAGCTGTCTTCTACAACGTCCTGGACATTGCTGCTGCTAATGCACATGTACTGTACAAAGCATGTACAGGAGTAAAGGAGTCGAGGTGAAAGTTCCAGCATAAGCTGCAACTGAACTGAGAAATAGACACATGCAGGAACGCGCACTGGAAAGAGAGAGAGAGGAGGCACTACGTGAAATGAGAAGAGTTTCTGAAGGGAAAACAACAACATGCCAAGTGCATCAGAGTTGCAACAGAAATCGCAGTACAGACAAATGTGCCATTTGCCATAAGTACACCTATCGGAAATGTAGGAAAGGATCTCCATTCGTGTGTCAAAATTGCTAAAAAACTAAACAAACAAACAAAAAAACAGACCACCGTACATAGGAACTCACAATTTGTTGACTTCTCTTGAATATTTTTATGTGTGAAATCAAATCAAATCAATTTTTTTTTATATAGCGCCAAATCACAACAACAGTTGCCCCAAGGCGCTTTATATTGTAAGGCAAAAGCCATACAATAATTACGGAAAAACCCCAACGGTCAAAACGACCCCCTGTGAGCAAGCACTTGGTGACAGTGGGAAAGAAAAACTCCCTTTTAACAGGAAGAAACCTCCAGCAGAACCAGGCTCAGGGAGGGGCAGTCTTCTGCTGGGACTGGTTGGGGCTGAGGGAGAGAACCAGGAAAAAGACATGTTGTGGAGGGGAGCAGAGATCGATCACTAATGATTAAATGCAGAGTGGTACATACAGAGCAAAAAGAGAAAGAAACACTCAGTGCATTATGGGAACCCCCCAGCAGTCTAAGTCTATAGCAGCATAACTAAGGGATGGTTCAGGGTCACCTGATCCAGCCCTAACTATAAGCTTTAGCAAAAAGGAAAGTTTTAAGCCTAATCTTAAAAGTAGAGAGGGTGTCTGTCTCCCTGATCTGAATTGGGAGCTGGTTCCACAGGAGAGGAGCCTGAAAGCTGAAGGCTCTGCCTCCCATTCTACTCTTACAATCCCTAGGAACTACAAGTAAGCCTGCAGTCTGAGAGTGAAGCGCTCTATTGGGGTGATATGGTACTATGAGGTCCCTAAGATAAGATGGGACCTGATTATTCAAAACCTTATAAGTAAGAAGAAGAATTTTAAATTATATTCTGGAATTAACAGGAAGCCAATGAAGAGAAGCCAATATGGGTGAAATATGCTCTCTCCTTCTAGTCCCCGTTAGTACTCTAGCTGCAGCATTTTGAATTAACTGAAGGCTTTTCAGGGAACTGATAATAATGAATTACAATAGTCCAGCCTAGAAGAAATAAATGCATGAATTAGCTTTTCAGCATCACTCTGAGACAAGACCTTTCTAATTTTAGAGATATTGCGCAAATGCAAAAAAGCAGTCCTACATATTTGTTTAATATGCGCATTGAAGGACATATCCTGATCAAAAATGACTCCAAGATTTCTCACAGTATTACTAGAGGTCAGGGTAATGCCATCCAGAGTAAGGATCTGGTTAGACACCATGTTTCTAAGATTTGTGGGGCCAAGTACAATAACTTCAGTTTTATCTGAATTTAAAAGCAGGAAATTAGAGATCATCATCCATGTCTTTATGTCTGTAAGACATTCCTGCAGTTTAACTAATTGGTGTGTGTCCTCTGGCTTCATGGATAGATAAAGCTGGGTATCATCTGCGTAACAATGAAAATTTAAGCAATGCTTTCTAATAATACTGCCTAAGGGAAGCATGTATAAAGTGAATAAAATTGGTCCTAGCACAGAACCTTGTGGAACTCCATAATTAACCTTAGTCCATGAAGAAGATTCCCCATTTACATGAACAAATTGTAATCTATTAGATAAATATGATTCAAACCACTGCAGCGCAGTGCCTTTAATACCTATGGCATGCTCTAATCTCTGTAATAAAATTTTATGGTCAACAGTATCAAAAGCAGCACTGAGGTCTAACAGAACAAGCACAGAGATGAGTCCACTGTCTGAGGCCATAAGAAGATCATTTGTAACCTTCACTAATGCTGTTTCTGTACTATGATGAATTCTAAAACCTGACTGAAACTCTTCAAATAGACCATCTGCAAATGATCAGTTATCTGTTTTACAACTACCATTTGAAGAATTTTTGAGAGAAAAGTAAGGTTGGAGATTGGCCTATGATTAGCTAAGATAGCTGGGTCAAGTGATGGCTTTTTAAGTAATGGTTTAATTACTGCCACCTTAAAAGCCTGTGGTACATAGCCAACTAATAAAGATAGATTGATCATATTTAAGATCGAAGCATTAATTAATGGTAGGGCTTCCTTAAGCAGCCTGGCAGGGGCTCTATGGGGGTCTAATAGACATGTTGATGGTTTGGAGGAAGTAACTAATGAAAATAACTCAGACAGAACAATCGGAGAGAAAGAGTCTAACCAAATACCAGCATTACTGAAAGCAGCCAAAGATAACGATGTGTCTTTGGGATGGTTATGAGTAATTTTTTTCTCTAATAGTTAAAATTTTATTAGCAAAGAAAGCCATGAAGTCATTACTAGTTAAAGTTAAAGGAATCAGTCTGGCTACAGTGCTGAAAAGAAACCTGGGGTTGTTCTTATTTTCTTCAATTAGTGATTAGTAGTAAGATGTCCTAGCTTTACGGAGGGCTTTTTTACAGAGCAACAGACAGTGAAGATCTTCTAAATTAATGAGACGCCATTTCCTCTCCAGCTTACGGGTTATCTGCTTTAAGCTGCGAGTTTGTGAGTTATACCACGGAGTCAGGCACTTCTGATTTAAGGCTCTCTTTTTCAGAGATAGATTAAATAATAGATTAAATGCAGTGTTGAGGCTGTCATTCTCAGCATCTGTGTGGATGTTAAAATTGCCCACTATAATTATCTTATCTGAGCTAAGCACTAAGTCAGACAAAAGGTCTGAAAATTCACAGAGAAACTCACAGTAACGACCAGGTGGACGATAGATAATAACAAATAAAACTGGTTTTTGGGACTTCCAATTTGGATGGACAAGACTAAGAGTCAAGCTTTCAAATGAATTAAAGCTCTGTCTGGGTTTTTGATTAATTAATAAGCTGGAGTGGAAGATTGCTGCTAATCCTCCCCCTCGGCCCGTGCTACGAGCATTCTGACAGTTAGTGTGACTCGGGGGTGTTGACTCATTTAAACTAACATATTCATCCTGCTGTAACCAGGTTTCTGTAAGGCAGAATTGTCAGGACTGGACGTGGGCAGGACACAAATGCAGGCTCGACAAAAGGAAATATACTTAAAGGGTGGTTTATTCAGGCTTGGGATCGATAACAGCAAGGCAGTCCACGGAGCAAAAGTACTTGACAAGGATTAAGCTGAAGACGTGGTCCAAAGAACAAGCAAGGTCAAAACATGAGCAAACAGGTATGTCAGAGCAGAGGCAAAAAACAGGATCCAGAACACAAAACAGAGTCCAAAAACAAGGCTTGGCAAAACAAGAACGAAACAAGAGGCTGGTACGTGAGTGAATCAACGAACGAGCGGGGAAGAAGTGAACAGACGCAGGTTAAATAGGGACAGGTGTTAATCAGGAAATGAGGTGCACGTGGAGGAGGAAAGGCCTGGAAAGGGGGGCGTGGTCAGGTGACAGCTAAGAGGCCAATGATGCAGAAGGGCGGTGACAAATGGGCGAGAGAATGACAGATGAAGGGGCGTGGCTGACTGAGAGGACAAAGTGCAGGTGCGGAACTGAGAGTGCAGTGATCCGGAAAAGACTGTGGAAACAATGAGAGACTGACAAGCAGGAGCAAGAGAAAGGTGATTAGATACAAACATGACAATAAAAGATAGTACAAAGAAAACCATGAACACCACCCTAACTTGATCAAAACTGAAAAGCATACAAGAACGTGATAAGTGAATCATGGGAAATAATACAATAAACCTACTTAGAACAGACAGAAGAACTACAAGAAAACAAAACTGAAAACCAAAACCAGAAATACCCAAATACTTAACAGAAGAGAGAACAGTAACATAAGCAAACAACCACTAAATGATGAAACATAAAAACAGACTGAATAAACTAGAATGGAACTAAAACATAGCTGTAAAGTAACAAAGAAAGAAAGTGACAAAGCAATGAGAACATTGAATAAACGTGAAGAAAGAGGCAATAACAAAACAAGACTAAAACATAACTGAGGTGAAAAGTAACAAAGGAAGAAGGTGACAAAGCAAAAATCCGAACATGGGAAAAAAAAAAACCCACATGAAGAAAAAGGTAATTAACAAAACGAGGCTGATGCCAAAGGAACAGAACTAAATGAAGAAGGGCCATATGGGCTGAAGCCTGGAAACGGCCGGGACATGACAAGAATAAATCAATATGTTGATCAATTATTATATCATTTACCAACAGGGACTTAGAAGAGAGAGACCTAATGTTTAATAAACCACATTTAACTGTTTTAGTCTGTGGTGCAGTTGAGGGTGCTATATTATTTTTTCTTTTTGAATTTTTATGTTTAAATAGATTTTTACTGGTTGATGGTGGTCTGGGAGCAGGCACCGTCTCTACGGGGATGGGGTAATGAGGGGATGGCAGGGGGAGAGAAGCTGCAGAGAGGTGTGTAAGACTACAACTCCTTTGTACAAGTCCTTTTTGGTCTATCCTTCAATTTAGGCCAGGGATGCCCAACCCTGGTCCTCAAGACCTGTTTTCCTACATGTCTCCCTCTTTCAACACAGTCTGAGTGGGGCAAGGGAGCAGGTACTGATCTAATTTGCAACTCAAAGGAACCAGTCAATAGGGTGATGACTGCAACACTACTCTGAGAGGGAGAGGAGGGCCTTGCAGCAGCGGCAGAAAGTTCCAGGTGTTCTAGTGCTAAAGTTGAGGGTCACATGGATTTCAGTCAATAGCAGCAGATTCTTGAGAACAATTTTCATGAATCAGTGACAAAGTTGAAGTTGCGCTGAGGGTGGATCTTTCAACAATACAACGACCCTAAACACTGCTCAAAATCTACTAAGACATTCATGCAGAGGAACAAGTACAATGTTCTGGAATGACCATCTCAGTCCCCAGACCTGAATATTATTGAAAATTTGTGGTGTGATTTTAAGTGGGCTGTCCATGGTCAGAAACCAACAAACCTGAGATGTTTTATAAAGAAGAATGGTCCAAAATACCTTCAACCTGAATCCAGACTCTCACTGGAAGCTATAAGAAGCATTTAGAGGCTGTTACTTCTGCAAAAGGAGGATCTACTAAATATTGATGTATTTTTTCTGTTGGGGTGCCCAAATTTATGCACCTGCCTAATTTTGTTTAATGAATTATTGCACACTTTCTGTAAATCCTATAAACTTCATTTCACTTCTCAAATATCACTGTGTTTGTCTGATATATGATATATTTAAGTGAAATTTCTGATCCAAACAACCAATGATTTATAAAGGAAAATCATCGAAGTCATCAGGGGGGTCCAAACTTTTACATACAACTGTATTCCTGAAATTGTCAAAAAACTGTCAAAAAATAAAGCATATTAGTTAGGCGGGGCTAAGTGAAAAATGGCACCATTCCAGTGGAAGCATTTTTGCTGGTAAAAAAAAACAAAAATAAAAAACAGATGTTGCCAATGCACTGTGACAGACTGGCGTCCTGTCCTGGGTGTACCCCGCCTCGCGCTCTATGACTGCTGGGATAGGCTCCAGCCCCCCACGACCCTTAACTGGATTAAGTGGTAGAAGATGAATGAATGAATGAATGAATATTGCCAATGCAATCAAGGTAAAGTTGTATTGTAATGTATTGTGATTTGTTTGCTTTTTGAAAGACTTTTGTAAGAAAGAATTTACAGGAACTGGAGGCTTCTTGCCAAGAAAAATGGGCAGCTTTACCGTCACAGTAACTAAAGAGCCTCGTCCACAACTACCACAAAAGACTGGAGTATGTAAACTTTTGACCAGGGTCATTTGGGTACTTTCTGCTGTCCTTATGATTTAAAAAGAGTAAACACAGTTGTTTGACAATAAATGGCTTCACCCAACCATTAACCATGAGTGATTGTTTTTTTTGTGTGTGTGTGTGTTCCCATTCATATCCCACCCGGAAGCGAACATTTACAAATGTCAAACAAACGTTCATAGAATGTTCATTTACTGTTCAGCAAGTTTGCGAACATTCATATAATGTTTGTGATGTTTGTCTGATGTTTGCATGGAAGCAAACATCAGACAAACATGTAAACAAACATTTGCAAAAATCAATCAAATGTTTATAGAATGTATGCTTAATGTTCAGTGTGTTTGCGAACATTCACATAATGTTCATGTTGTATGTGTAAAGCTTGCCTCTAAATAAAAGTATATATACGAGTATTCTAAAATTTTGTAAAATTTCATATTACAGGAAAACATTAAATATCATTTACTGCCTACAGAAAGTTTCTGTGTAGGCTCTCAGTTGTACAGGTGGTTTCCATAGTAGAGAAGCTTGAATCTTCGACTGGACTGGGTTGCTTGATGCGAGGACATTTCACTTCAAGCTTTCTCTACTGTTGTAGAGAAAGAGGCAAGAGAGTCAAGACAAGACAGAAAGAGTCAAGACAGAAGTCAGACCACCAGAGCAAGAATTTTAACTGAGGAAGCTTCTACGATTTGAAGCGAAACGTCCTCGCGTCAAGCAACCCAGTCCAGTCAAAGATTCAAGCTTCTCTACTATGCCTACAGAAAGTTAATTTTGGACTCCATTTAAATTATGTGTGCAATCATAGGTAGAATGAACAATAGGAAATGATTTAAACACTCTGGTTACCATGGTAACCAATAATTTGTTGATTTATGATTTATTCAGGTCACCTGAATATATAATTTCAAGATTACTGTGATAAACTGACAGAGCTAACTCAGATACATGTCTTGGGGCAACTTGCATAAACATGCACTCTATTAATTGGAATATTAATTTTTGCAAAATAAGTTGGATTAAAAACCACTGTTTAACAAAAGAGAAGAAGACTTTAGCTGACTAACAGCGCTGCTCTCCATTTTTTTTCTTTGGCAAATGAAAGTTTATATTCCACAAGTTAATTTGCCTGTTCAGTCTCTGTTCTACGATGAAGAGACCACTTAGAGCAGAAGAGGAGACTAACGCTGGATGTTCATCGACTGGGATTCATCACAGAAAACCACCATGAAGCTACCACGAGTTAGCAGCTAGCTTCAAATGGCAGGGCTTTTCTACCGTGATCACGACACTGTGACTATCAAAAGACACTTTGGGGGGGGGGCTAGTGAGCAAAGCATGGAGTAGGTTGCATTTGTCGGTGCTCCTGCAGAATCTGCGACATTATACCATAAAAACAGCTATCTTTGAACGTAATTTGACACAATGTACTATTGAGGACATCTGTTGACACCTGAGCCTGTTCGTTGCTGTTTTAATGGAGGACAAACTCCAGAAATACAAATTTACCACAAGCACTAGCAGCCAACCTAACCCGAGGCCTACAGTGAGGAAAACCACCAAGCTAGCTACGCAGTGTGACGCTAACCAGACCTCACCCACCCCAAGTGAAAACCCAGGTATGGCTGAAGACGTAAAAGCAGAGATTTTGGCCAACATAAGGGATGACATTAAAGAAGTTATTAGAGACGAGCTCAAGTCGGCGCTAGCAGACGAGATAAGCTCAATCAAGAACGATCTACAGGGGCTAAAAACGCTAATTGCTAACGACATCACCGCTGTCCGTGCTGACCTGGAGACCGTGAAGGCAGACGTGCAAGAGGTGAGGGATGGTTTGTGTACATGGTCTGATGAAGTGTCAACCCTACAAGGGACAGTGGAAATCCTCCAGAAAGAGGTGAAGACAATGAGAGTCAAATGTGAGGACATGGAGGGCAGAATGAGGTGTGCTAACATTCGGCTAGCAGGCATCCCAGAGGCTAACCCTAGCTCCCCGAAGGCTATTGCTAGCGCCCTGAGAGAAATGCTACAGCTTGACTGAGAGGTTAAAGTGGATCACTCTCATCGTGTTTTTGGGAGCTCAAGAGACGGAGAAAAGCCACGGATGCTAATCGCCAAAATGCATTATGACGATGACGCTGTGGAGATACTACGAAAGGCCCGTGACAAAGCACCGTTGTTTTACAATGGACAGCGCGTCTCCATCTTCCCAGATTATACTGGAAGTGTTGCGAAGGCGAGAGCTGCATTTTCGGAGGTGCGGAGTGCGCTACGAGGACGAAAGGACATACGTTATGGTCTCCTCTTTCCAGCCCAGCTTCAAATAATGTATAATGGCGACAGCAGAGAGTTTGTGGACCATCGGAAGGCTATTGACTATGCCAAGCAGATCTTAATGAAGGAGCAACCTGTGCCAGGTGACTGACTTCATCCTAGGACATACTGCTAAAACACAATGGTAAAGACTATTAGGGTTACAAGGTTTCTAAGTTGTAGTTATACTCTTTACATAATTATATAATTGTGTTTTATGTTACTATATTCCAATACATTTTTTAATTATTCTGTTTATAAAAATAACTTATAGCAAACCGCTGTTTTATTTAATGATCTGCAGGAAACCATGGCATTGCTCCTGCTCTTTTATTTTTTGGTTTTGTTATTTTAGATTTTTTTTGTCTTTGCGAACTATAAGTGCAGCCGAGTTAGATCCAGGTTGTGCTCTGTTGCTGCTATTTAGGTGGCTAGGGACGAGTTTCCCAAAACATTCAGTATTCAAAATAATGTCTTTATCTTTTCTAGACAGGTTTTGGTTTAGTGTTTTGGTTTTGTCCCCCTCGTTCCCCAGGGACTCTGAGTTAAAGTTTCAAACAACAGGGCTTTTATATTTATTTCATTTTTGGTGTCATGTTTCATATTACACATGCCTGATTTCTATCCCATCTACAAGACCAACAGTTTAATAAACAAACTAAATTCATACAACAATGAGTGATTTGAGAATTGTAAGTTATAATGTGAAAGGGCTTCACAGCCCAATAAAGAGAAAGAAAATATTATGCCAGCTAAAACAACTCAACTGCCACACAGCCTTTCTTCAAGAAACACATCTATTTCATGCAGAACATGAAACGTTAAAGTCATGGGCAGACAAAGTATTTTACTCCTCCCACCAATCTGGGCGCAAAAGAGGAGTCTCAATACTTCTCCACAAACAGATTAACTTTACTAAAAATTCACTGCATAAGGATACTGAAGGGAGATTTTTAATAGTCAATGGTGTAATTGATGATGTGGAGGTATCTCTCATTAACGTATACGGACCTAATGAAGATAAACCAGGCTTCATTAAGACATTATTTAACACAATCCTTCAACATAGTACTGGATTGTTACTGATGGGAGGTGATTTTAATTGTACAATGCCCCAATTTGCCGATAAACAACCACCCTCCAGAACACCAATGTCTAAAATAAGTAAAGCCCTTAAACATCATGCCTCAGAGGCAGGTTTGGTCGATGTTTGGAGAAGTAAGCATCCAAGCGTTAGAGATTTCACTTTTTATTCAAATAGACATGCATCTTACTCTAGGATAGATTATTTCTTTGTTTCTAAGGCTACTTTGGACAGAGTAACAGATATTGAGATTATGCCAATTACAATCTCTGACCATGCACCAGTCCTTTTGCAATGGGACACAGATCTCAGGCCAACAATCAAACAATGGAGGCTGAATACATCCCTGCTGAATGATAAAGAATTTATTCCCTTTATCACTTGTGAATTCAAGGAATATCTGAATAATAACTCTACACCACAAACAAACCCCTTAATTTTATGGGACTGTGCTAAAGCATATCTGCGAGGCAGAATTATTTCATTTGCATTGGCAAGGAAGAGGGAGACAGAAGCCAAACAGAAGGAACTGGAACGCAAAATAAAAAAAATTGAATATGAACGTAAACAATCTAAAAAAGCTGCTATTACAAAAGAGTTAAATGCAACATGAAGACAACTTAATAGCTTATTAGCTGATAAAGTTGAAGGCAATCTAAGGTTTACAAATCAAAGATACTATGAGGATGGAAACAGGGCCAGCAAACTGTTGGCTTTCAAACTAAGGAAACAGCAAGCATCAAATATAGTACAGAAAATCAAAGTCCAATCAACTTAAGTTACAAAACCAAATGATATATCCAAAGCATTTGCAGAGTTCTACAAATTACTGTATAAAAACACAGACACATGCTAGGATGAGCCGGAACTTGCAGAATATTTAGAAAATATTAACATCACAGAATTGACAGATCAATCAGCAGTAGAACTCGATAAACCCCTTGAGGAAACTGAAATTAAGCAGGTCATCTCGTCTCTTAAGAGCAACAAAAGTCCAGGCCCAGATGGTTATGTTAATGAGTTTTATAAAGCTTTTAAAGACTTACACCTTTATTACTGAAGGCTTATGTATACGTTTTGGAGACACAAAAGCTAGCACCATCATGATCAGAAGCCACAGTAATTGTAATCCATAATGAAGGTAAGGATCCCACAGATTGCCAATCCTATAGGCCTATATCCTTATTAAAT
This sequence comes from Thalassophryne amazonica, assembly GCF_902500255.1. NCBI lineage: Eukaryota > Metazoa > Chordata > Actinopteri > Batrachoidiformes > Batrachoididae > Thalassophryne > Thalassophryne amazonica. The sequence continues at coordinate 464,738 of NC_047108.1, forward strand.
GGAGACTTGCGTATATTAACAGCAGTCTTGGCCAGGCGTGTGAATAAGATAATAACCCAAATTATACACCCTGACCAGACTGGGTTTATTACTGAACGGTACTATGGTAATAATGTACGCCGTTTGTTAAATGTAATTTCTCATCTGAAGGATGAAAAATTTGAATCTGTGATCATAGCTTTGGATACACAGAAAGCATTTGATAGAGTGTCTTGGTAATATCTACTGCAGACACTAAAACGATTCAAATTCGGTCCAAATTTTATTAATTTGATAAAAACACTTTATTCATCTCCACAAGCAACAGTACAGGTTAATGGGTATAGATCAGACAGATTTGCTCTGGAACGTGGATGTAGGGCTGCTCACTGTCTCCACTATTGTTCGCTATTAGCATAGAACCGCTAGCCCAATTTATCAGGGATGATCATAATCTGAAAGGTGTCGTAATAAATGCAGAACAGCATAAAATATCACTGTACGCAGACTTTGTTTCTGTGTAGGCTCTCAGTTGTCCAGGTGGTTTCCATAGTAGAGAAGCTTGACGATGTACGCAGACGACTGTACGCAGACGATGACCTGTTGTATTTTACTGAACCGGCTTCAACAATTCCTCATTTTAAGCATCTCATTCAGCAATATGGATATTACTCAGGTTATAAAGTGAATGTTGATAAAACTGAAGTTATAGATGTAAACAATCTTGTTTCTGACAAAGTTAAACTCCTAAGTGGATTCCACTGGCCCAAATAGAGTATCAAATACCTTGGCATTTTTAGTCCATTTTCCTTAAGTGATTTATATAAATCAAATTACACAAAAATAATTAAAAATATTGGCAATGATTTTGTGTGATGGTCCTCTCTCCCTCTTTCTCTATTTGGCAGAGTTGAAAGTTTACGCATGAATATTTTGCCCCTCCTTCTTTATTTATTCCAGATGTTACCTATAGATATTTCAAAACAAACGTTTGACCACTTTGACAAACTAATATCAGCCTTTATATGGCAAAAAAAGCATCCCAGAATATGACTAAAAACCTTACAGTCGTCTAAACTGGACTGCGGTCTCAAGCTTCCAAACCTAAAATTGTATTATTGGGTGGCGCAGATGAAACCGCTGGTATCTTGGATTAAAAATGATGAAACGACTTGCTGGTTAAATATAGAAAATAGTAAATGTGTAGATCCTTTACAAGAATTACCATTTTTAGATTGTCATGTTAAAGAAATGTCTGTTTGGACAAGGCATACACGTAATATTTGGAATAAAATCGGGAACGTTCGCCTCGTTGAATGGTTTGTTCCAGCTTTCACCGAATTAAATATTTGTACCATTGAACTCGTAAACATTCATTATTTGTATACTATTTGGGATATAATTTGAAAATACAGTAAAATCTGTCAGTAATGAAGTTGTATATGCTAACTTTACTTCCTTAAAGCAATAATTTACAGGCCCTGTTACTTAATAAACATGTCTGTTTATTGCTGATATAAAGTTTCAGAATTTCTTATATAAAAACTTATATAAAAATTTCTGTGTCCCTTGCATAATGTTTCATTTGCATAGTGTGTGAATACTGTCTATACTGTAATACTGAGGTTTACTACCTTATCTGGGGTGGAAAAACTGACCTGTCCCAACAAAAAAAAATTTTTTTTGGAGATTCTTTTGGTGGATAAATAGACCTGAGAAAGCACCAGAATGCATTTGAAATTTCAAATTTTTCTGGGGGACAACAACCAGACCACATCAGGGCCTTGCTAAGATCTTTCAGAGTTTTTTTTTCCATGGCTCACTTTCATCACTCAGTTCATTCAAAGATTTGTCCATGTTCATGATGAAAAGTCAACAGCATTGGCTTAATCATTTGTGAAGCACAGGATTTAATGTAAAGTGGGAACTTCTGTATTAAGGTTCTAACATGTGGATCTATATACATTTTATCTTCCAGGAGAAGCAGAATGACATCAATCACAGTATCAAACAGCTGAATGACAAAGCTGATGCACTGCATCCTTGGACCGTCCCTGAAAGTGTCGGTTCCCAGACATACAGTCATGTTGAGAATTATAGTAGTGCTATGTGACTAAAAAGATTAATCCAGGTTTTGAGTATATTTCTTATTGTTACATGGGAAACAAGGTACCGTAGATTCAGTAGATTCTCACAAATCCAACAAGACCAAGCATTCATGATATGCACACTCTTAAGGCTATGAAATCGGGCTATTAGTAAAAAAAAAAGTAGAAAAGGCGGTGTTCAGAATAATAGTAGTGTGACATTTAGTCAGTGAGTTTGTCAATTTTGTGGAACAAACAGGTGTGAATCAGGTGTCCCCTATTTAAGGATGAAGCCAGCACCTGTTGAACATGCTTTTCTCTTTGAAAGCCTGAGGAAAATGGGACGTTCAAGACATTGTTCAGAAGAACAGCGTAGTTTGATTAAAAAGTTGATTGGAGAGGGGAAAACTTATACGCAGGTGCAAAAAAATGATAGGCTGTTCATCTACAATGATCTCCAATGCTTTAAAATGGACAAAAAAACAGACGTGTGGAAGAAAACGGAAAACAACCATCAAAATGGATAGAAGAATAACCAGAATGGCAAAGGCTCACCCATTGATCAGCTCCAGGATGATCAAAGACAGTCTGGAGTTACCTGTAAGTGCTGTGACAGTTAGAAGACACCTGTGTGAAGCTAATTTTGTTGTGTGTGGGCCGCCAGAAGAGGAGGTACTGCTGGCCCACCACCAGTGGGCGCCCTGCCTGAAGTGCGGGCTTCAGGCACGAGAGGGCGCTGCCGCCACGGACACAGCCGGGGGTGACAGCTGTCACTCATTATCTCTTGACAGCTGTCACCCATCTACTCAACATCATCTCACTCCATAAAGACCAGACGTCATCTCCACCTCGTTGCCGAGATATCATACTGCATTGGAGGTAATATCCTCAGCCATTTGTGTTACTTATAAGCTGTATATTGTGAGTGTTTGCAGGAGTACCGGTCCCTCTTCCTGTGGAGGCTGAGTGAGTGCAGGATGGCACTCTTTTCCCCTGAGGGATCACTGTAAATTCATCAGCGTATTGAGTGAGAGGTGGAGGTGGCATTCCCACCGTTGTTGTTACTGGGTGTACACACACCTACACTTGACTGTCTTTGTTCTCGCCAGCAGTACCACATCCGACAGTCGGGGACGGTGATCACCTGGGAATTCGGGACTTGGCGGCTCCAGTATTCACCAGGTTCGGTGGCGGCGGAAATCGTGTGGTTCCGGCTCTTCTCAGGACAGACGTCTTCTATCCTCGAGCCTGCCCACACGTCACCTTTGTGATTTGACTGTAATTATATTCTGAGATTGTCTGTATTTCATTGTGCACATTTCACAACATTAAATTGTTACTTTTTGGCTCATCTATTGACCGTTCATTTGCGCCCCCTGTTGTGGGTCCGTGTCACTACACTTTCACAACAAATTTATTTGCAAGAATCCCCCGCAAAGTCCCTCTGTTAAATAAAAGACGTGCAGAAGAGGTTACAATTTGCCAAAGAACACATCAACTGGCCTAAAGAGAAATGGAGGAATATTTTGTGGACTGATGAGAGTAAAACTGTTCTTTTTGGGTCCAAGGGCCGCAGACAGTTTGTGAGACGACCCCCCAAACCCTGAATTCAAGCCACAGTTCAAGCCACACAATGACCCCAAGCACACTAGTAAACCAGCAAAATCTTGGTTCCAAACCAATAAAATTAATGCCTCGCAGATTCAAGGATTCAAAGGATTCAAGGATTCAAAAGGAGTTTATTGTCATATGCACATAGGAACATGTTCCCTGCACAATGAAATGTGTTTACTGCATTTTACCCATCCTAATTGCCAGTTAGGAGCAGAGGTCGCCTTTTTGGCGCCCGGGGACCAGCTCCAGATGTACATCCCTGCCCTAGGTCATGTGCAGGGCTGAGCAAACCTTGACCGGCCTCATGACAAACAAACAACAACACACACATAACACACACAACACACATAAGCCGGCCCGGTACATGAACACATATAAAAGCACTCACAAGGGAAGAACTGGGAAAAGAAAAACCTCCATTGTTGCTGTGTTGAACTCACGCAGCAGCACTGGAGAAAAAAAAAAAACCCATAGCACAGGAAAATAGTAAACAAATCACAGCAGACAACAGACGACAGCCGAGACTTGAATGTGTCCAGTGTTCAGACAGACAGCCTGGAAGGCCGCCCTTGGCGCCATCAACAGGCCTTATCTGTCCATCCTGGGGGGGATCCCAGTCCTGAATCAGTCCACCAGAGTCTCAAGGTCCCACAGTCAACATCTCAGGACTGGGAGGAGGGAGAAGACAAAAAGGCAGGGCAGACGAGGAGCGAGGCATCAGGAGTGTTCCTCGGGGGGAGGGTTTTATCCCAGTGGCCTTGAAGGGCAGCTGGTGTTTGGAAACCAAATAGATATCCAGATTAACAGACACCTGAAAGATCCCACCATCTGAAACTTCAGAGTGGCTCCCAAATACATCTGAATAGAGGAGAAGAGATGTGGTCATTACTGACGATCAAAGTGGTTTTCCAGTGCAGCCATTCTCCCCGAGATGGATTCCAACGTGCGGTTAACACCCGCCGACTGAGCCTCCCCCACCTTCTTAATTTTCCGGTAAACCAGTGCTATGGCCGCTCCACACAGCAGAAACCCGGTCACCACAGCTCCAAATAAGTAAACATCTTCAACGTCCTCCACAGACAACGTGTACAGGCACATGATTTGCCACCTCCACCAGCTGTCCATCACGTAACCCGCCACATGTGTCCCAGCAGGACAGGTCGGGTGCTCCGCTCCCGAGTGTCTTGTAGAAAAAATAGTGTCAATTGCGTTCAGAGACCACTTGATCAGATCCATTTTGCCGTTTTCCAGAGGAGCAGGGCTGGCAGCCTCACAGACAAACACGCTACAGTAGCAGGAAAGTTGGGGAGGGAGGAGGAAAGAAAAATGTGATCGTCCCGACTGAGAGCAAGAAGGCAAAAAAAAAAAAAAAAAAGATTTCTTCTCGAAGATGTGAAGAAATCATGAAAAACTGTGGTTATACAAGTAAATACTAGTTTAGTGATTCACAGGATTGCTAAAAAAGCAGTTTGAACATAATAGTTTTGAGTTTGTAGCGTCAACAGCAGATGCTACTATTATTGTGAACACCCCCTTTTCTACTGTTTTTTTACTAATAGCCCAATTTCATAGCCTTAAGAGTGTGCATATCATGAATGCTTGGTCTTGTTGGATTTGTGAGAATCTACTGAATCTTCTGGTACCTTGTTTCCCATGTAACAATAAGAAATATACTCAAAACCTGGATTAATCTTTTTTAGTCACATAGCACTACTATTATTCTGAACACTACTGTACCAGGAGGGAGAACAATGTGGATGCTGCTGAGATGATCATCTGAAGAATGTCCAGCTAAACCAGAAGTGTGGGCTAGAACCTATTACAAGCAGTGCCTGGAAGTAATGGACCCTCAAGTAAAGTCACTTGAAGAAGTGAGTTAATGTGTTTTCTGTTTGTTAGATCCTCTTCACTTCAATAAAGTTTTGCCGTTTTATTTTTTACACAGTACATTATGAAACATGCTGTATTTATGGAGATACAGTAACTAAAGGGCCTTTTACATTACATGCTTTATACGTGTCAGGCAACGCCTCCCAATGCATCGTCAGTCGCATTGTGTCAATGCCTCCTTATGCCCTGATGTGGGGCGGAAATGTTCGCTCAGATTTTTTTCCAGAGGAAAGCTGAGTGATCGCTATGTTGTATGTGCGACGATGAACCACAAAAAAAGCTTTAATATAGCAATCAAATTAATTTTGAGGTTAAAAAAACATTTGCTAGAATTTTTCTTCTGTATAAATGAGCAGTCCTGTGACATGTTTCTGTTTTGTAGAGATCAGTGGTTTCCGCCCTGTTTGGACCCAACACGTTTCTTGACAGTGCGAAGCTTTGTCACAGTTCAGAGCGGCAAAAGTTGGATTGGGTTGAACTTTGACCACGTCAGCCTGTAGACAAGCAGGAAGGTGCGCGCTTCTGGAAGAAGCATCGGTTTAGCTCGGCTTTTGACGTGACGCTTCTGACGCCTCTAAAAAGCAACGCATTTCATTGAAAATAATGCTTTTTACACCGATTTGTGACACTTCCAAAGCGTGTGGTGTGAAAGACCCTTTACACAAATAGCAGTGGGTACATAGGATTAATCATTTTTGTCTGATCTGCTTTCACCTGTATACCAAGCTGATAACTAACTTGGGAAAATTCTGCAAGCAAAATAAACAGCTTGTTAAAAATATAGGGCCTGTCCAATAAGGTGTTGAGTTGAATACCAGTTATGACCATGCCGCTCAAATTATACAGTATCTGAACAGTAAAATATATATAATTGCTTATGATTAACAAAGGAAATTTTCAACTTGCAGCTCAAGAGTGCTAATGACAGACTTGATGGTGAGGACAAGGGAACCAGGCACCAGAGGAATTCCCTAATCAATGCCTTAACTGCATACACCCCTGGAATGGAACAAGGGAAGGATACAGTAACAATCACTGTCAGGGGCTGCTTGTACGCAATGGCTCCTGTTTATCTTTGGCAAGCAGGACAAGTCAGAAACCGTCAAAGGCAGCCTTGCCAGGGACGTACCACAAATTTACAGAGGTGTCATGGCGGCTGCAATAAATATTACATCAGTGGACAGTACTACCATCATTTCTGCAATTGTGCCATAATCCGAAGATGTCCTATCCAAGCAGAAGAAGTATAAAAGGGACCATCCTGAACTTCTTCCTGACCCAGATTACAGGTTTGAGAAACTAACAATCTTGCAAATCTGTCTTTTTTGGGGTAGGGGGGTGACAGCCAGTTACGGTAGAGAGGCACCGTGACGTCTGGTCTCTCTCTGGCTGCTAATGCAACATGGCAGAATCCACTCCAAAACAGCTTTATTTCTGTGTAAATCTAACATGTCTATCATATATTATGTAAAACCTACTGAAAAACACTTCGAAAACGGAAAACGCTGTTTTCACAACCTGATAACACAAGACATCTCTCAGACTTCAGTGTGCACACACATCCTCCGGTCAAAGGTAACTTCCACGCTTTACAGAAGCTCATGCATGTGCACACGCATGTCCTCCTTTAGATGCCATTAAAACGTAAATAAAATGTTATTGCGTTTATCCTACAACATCAGTATAAACATACAGAGGTGACTATATTAGTGATACACAGATAACACAATAAAGGGCACATATATATATATATGTACACACACACACACATTTTGCACTGGGATACCAATTAAGTAATTATTAAGAAGACAATGCTCATATGGCTGAGGGTATTTTATATTTTATAATATCAAAGCTTATGGGCAGATTAGCAGCAGCATTTAATTTGCAATGGAATATTTTTGAGAAAATTTAATTTTACTTCTGGAGAAACTTTTTCTCTGGGGATCAAACATTAATTTAAATTGATAATTTTGTATTATTTTTGTATGATATATTTTTTTTCATCATATGAATTTCCTCAGGAAATGTGATTGTAATGTGTTTGTGTTAAAACTGTTCAGTTTTACTTTTAAAAATTATGTCTTCAATTGTATTGTCGTATCTGACTGTCATACATCTATGTGATAAAAACTTTGTTTTGTCATGTGAATTTCCTCAGGAAATTTATTGATTGTAATATGTTTGTGTTAAACTGTTGTTTCTCTCTTAAAAATGTGTGTGTTCAGTTGCATTGTCATATCTGACTAATGTCATACTGAGTCTTCCCCTCATTACCCCATCCCCGTAGAGACGGTGCCTGCTCGCAGACCACCAATAACCAGTAAAAATCTATTTAAGCATAAAAATTCAAAAAGAAAAAATAATATAGCACCTTCAACTGCACCACAGACTAAAACAGTTAAATGTGGTCTATTAAACATTAGATCTCTCTCTGCTAAGTCCCTGTTAGTAAATGATATAATAATTGATCAACATATTGATTTATTCTGTCTTACAGAAACCCGGTTACAGCTGGATGAATATGTTAGTTTAAATGAGTCAACACCCCCGAGTAACACTAACTGCCAGAATGCTCGAAGCACGGGTCGAGGAGGAGGATTAGCAGCAATCTTCCACTCCAGCTTATTAATTAATCCAAAACCCAGACAGAGCTTTAATTCATTTGAAAGCTTGACTCTTAGTCTTGTCCATCCAAATTGGAAGTCCCAAAAACCAGTTTTATTTGTTATTATCTATCGTCCACCTGGTCGTTACTGTGAGTTTCTTTGTGATTTTTCAGACCTTTTGTCTGACTCGTCAATAGTTTTACATCCTCATTGAGCACAACTTTGGATGCTGTAGCTCCTCTGAAAAAGAGAGCCTTAAATCAGAAGTGCCTGACTCCGTGGTATAACTCACAAACTCGCAGCTTAAAGCAGATAACCCGTAAGTTGGAGAGGAAATGGCGTCTCACTAATTTAGAAGATCTTCATTTAGCCTGGAAAAAGAGTCTGTTGCTCTATAAAAAAGCCCTCCGTAAAGCTAGGACATCTTACTATTCATCACTAACTGAAGAAAATAAGAACAACCCCAGGTTTCTTTTCAGCACTGTAGCCAGGAGTCAGAGCTCTATTGAGCCGAGTATTCCTTTAACTTTAACTAGTAATGACTTAATGACTTTCTTTGCAAATAAAATTTTAACTATTAGAGAAAAAATTATTCATAACCATCCCAAAGACATATCTTTATGTTCGGCTGCTTTCAGTAATGCTGGTATTTGGTTAGACTCTTTCTCTCCAATTGTTCTGTCTGAGTTATTTTCATTAGTCACTTCATCCAAACCATCAACATGTCTATTAGACCCCATTCCTACCAGGCTGCTCAAGGAAGCCCTACCATTAATTAATGCTTCAATCTTAAATATGATCAATCTATCTTTATTAGTTGGCTATGTACCACAGGCTTTTAAGGTGGCAGTAATTAAACCATTACTTAAAAAGCCATCACTTGACCCAGCTATCTTAGCTAATCATAGGCCAATCTCCAACCTTCCTTTTCTCTCAAAAATTTTTGATAGGGTAGTTGTAAAACAGCTAACTGATCATCTGCAGAGGAATGGTCTATTTAAAGAGTTTCAGTCAGGTTTCAGAATTCATCATAGTACAGAAACAGCATTAGTGAAGGTTACAAATGATCTTCTTATGGCCTCAGACAGTGGACTCATCTCTGTGCTCGTCCTGTTAGACCTCAGTGCTGCTTTTGATACTGTTGACCATAAAATTTTATTACAGAGATTAGAGCATGCCATAGGTATTAAAGGCACTGCGCTGCAGTAGTTTGAATCATATTTATCTAATAGATTACAATTTGTTCATGTAAATGGGGAGTCTTCTTCATGGCCTAAGGTTAATTATGGAGTTCCACAAGGTTCTGTGCTAGGACCGATTGTATTCACTTTATACATGCTTCCCTTAGGCAGTATTATTAGAAAGCATTGCTTAAATTTTCATTGTTATGCAGATGATACCCAGCTTTATCTATCCATGAAGCCAGAGGACACACACCAATTAGTTAAACTGCAGGAATGTCTTTCCGACGTAAAGACATGGATGAACTCTAATTTCCTGCTTTTAAATTCAGATAAAACTGAAGTTATTGTACTTGGCCCCACAAATCTTAGAATATTAAGCAAATATGTAGGACTGCTTTTTTGCATTTGCACAATATCTCTAAAATTAGAAAGGTCTTGTCTCAGAGTGATGCTGAAAAACTAATTCATGCATTTATTTCTTCTAGGCTGGACTATTGTAATTCATTATTATCAGGTTGTCCTAAAAGTTCCCTGAAAACCCTTCAGTTAATTCAAAATGCTGCAGCTAGAGTACTAACAGGGACTAGAAGGAGAGAGCATATCTCACCCATATTGGCTTCTCTTCATTGGCTTCCTGTTAATTCCAGAATAGAATTTAAATTTCTTCTTCTTACTTATAAGGTTTTGAATAATCAGGTCCCATCTTATCTTAGGGACCTCATAGTACCATATCACCCCAATAGAGCGCTTTGCTCTCAGACTGCAGGCTTACTTGTAGTTCCTAGGGTTTGTAAGAGTAGAATAGGAGGCAGAGCCTTCAGCTTTCAGGCTCCTCTCCTGTGGAACCAGCTCCCAATTGAGATCAGGGAGACAGACACCCTCTCTACTTTTAAGATTAAGCTTAAAACTTTCCTTTTTGCTATAGTTTATAGTTAGGGCTGGATCAGTTGACCCTGAACCATCCGTTAGTTATGCTGCTATAGACGTAGACTGCTGGGGGTTTCCCATGATGCACTGTTTCTTTTTATTCACCTCTTTTTGCTCTGTATGCACCACTCTGCATTTATTCATTAGTGATTGATCTCTGCTCTCTTCCACTGCATGTCTTTTTCCTGATTCTCTCTCCTCAGCCCCAACCAGTCCCAGCAGAAGACTGTTGCCAAGTGCTTGCTCACAGGGGGTTGTTTTGACCGTTGGGGTTTTTCTGTAATTATTGTATGGCTTTTGCCTTACAGTATAAAGCGCCTTGGGGCAACTGTTGTGATTTGGCGCTATATAAATAAAATTGATTTGATTTTGATTTGATTTGATTTAAAAACTTAAAATATTTTTTCATAGGAATTTTCTCAGGGAATTTATTGATAGTAATGTTTGTTTTAAAACTGTCCATAATTTTGCTCTTAAATATGATGTATTATTAAATGTATGTAGATGTCTAAAAGATTGTTGTAGTTTTTGTTTCAAGTGGTGTAGCGGAAAGCTGCACCACCATTCAACGTCGTAAGTTTGCATCAAGCAGAGGTCATGAAATTTCTTCAAAAGTTGAAACTCAACACAGCAAGGCCTGATATATCTCCAGGTGTCAAAGGCAGACCCTCCGAGCCAACACAGGATGGCTCAGTTTCATAACCCACCACCCTCTCCAGGATTTAAGAATCCTGGAAAGTGCATTCCTGCAAATTCCCTTATCAGCCCGAAACCAGATTTGCTAATTCCTTTCTCATCTAAAAAACACAGACACCAGAAGAACATACTTTCTTCCCAAAAGTCCTAAAAATATGTCTTTACAACCAGATCCAAGAAAAACCATCTCACTGAAGAACTGCCATCAACTTGTCACAGTCCAGTTTTTCTGATCAAAATTGACCTAATATTGACCATGTTCACATTTTGTGATGAAATCCAAAACCCAGTCCATGGAACAAGAGTGACCCCTGTTAGATGAATTGGGGAAGGTCATGTGCATTGTATTATTGTAACAGAAAAAAAAAAAACAAGAGAAAAGAAAAAGAAAACATGTGACCATTCAACCTCGCATGAAAGTGATCTATCTGGTTGTTGTGGAAAGTTTATCTAGTTTGATTTTACATATATAATTGTGTTGTGTGTGTATTTGCACGGAAAACCAGTTACAAGAGAATCTGGAATCTGGGAGTAGACAGTGATTTATATATATAAAACTTGACAAAGAAACTCAAAAAAAACTACAGTACCCAGAATTCTTGGGGGTGGAGCTTCTAACCCTTTAAAAGCCTGTGCCCCCGGGAACTCGCTCTCTTACGCCCTTCTCTTACGGCTTAAGCTTTTTCTCTTTCGCCTGCCTCTTACACTCTCTTCTTCTTGGGTCCAGACGCTGCCTCAGGCATCAAGATTTATGACTCTTTGTCTGAAACCACGTGTTGCTTAAAACTTATTTCTTGTGTGCACCAACAATAAACTTTTTTTCCTTTTTCCTACAGATAACTTTTGCTCAACTTTTGTAAAGTTAAACGCGCAGGTGCATTTAACTTCCTTTGATGATTTTTCAAATTAAAACCTTTTTCTTCTTAACCCTCTGGGGTCCGAGAGCATTTTTTTGGACAGTTCACTCACCTGGCATAAATGTTTTATTATTGCTGTTAACAGCTCTCCCTGCATCCCACAATCAAGTTTTAGGACTCTTTTTTCAGGACAACCTGTGCTTTCAGAATATATATGTTTTTGTTGTGTTTTATAAGTGTAATAAAGGTTTACAATCAAAAATAGGCAAGGAAAAAATAAAGCAAAAAAGACTTTTCCACACACATTTATTCAAAACACACAGCAAACTATAATAAACAACTGTTTTGACACTTTATAAAGGTAATTTGAGGTCCTGTGTGAAAGACTGTACAACAAAAAGGTTCAAACAATAAACACAAATGCACATTTTGAACAATATATACAAAATGGTCTATGCATTTTGTTGTCCATTGATATGTTAAACAGTGCTTTACGCAGAGAAAGCAACAGAGTTATCCAGTAACATTCACATTCAAACTAGTGCAGCAATCCTGATAGTTACACACTCTTTGTTTGAGCACGTGAGATTGTCATCAGAGGCTCTCTGTCTGCTCCTGCTTTCACTGATCGTTGTGCGTAATGGTGCAGGGCACAGTATGTACTAATAGTATGTACTCATTGGAGCACCCAGGGGGCTATTCAAACGGGCCAACTAGTAACATATCACTCCTGAAAACAAGCTTTGGCTTTTCGTGTGAGGTAAATTTGCCCTACGATTGGATTTTGGAAAACCATGTGACAGTGAACCAATTCCGATTGGACACTCACATTGGGCACGTCATCACACAGCTTCTATGAGGAGTACAAAGATGTTCGATGGCTGTCTCGAAAGTCCGCGGAGTTAACTTTTCAGCAAAAAAAAAAAAAAAGTAAGTTTCTATCTTATGTCATTCAAAAGTTATTTATAATTTAGTAAAGCTTGGTCTTAGCCGCCGTATACGACGGCATCGGCCCCAGAGGGTTAAACTCCAAATTCCTCTCGTGAACATTTTTCTCATAAAGTCAACTATTTTTGTATTGAGTTTTTGATTTGACCCGGCTCTCACTGATGATGACGAAAGACAAATTTTTGATTTTTTGATAGACATTAAAGACGCTCAAACCTTTATTCTGACGGCCCAGACTACGAGCGCTACAGAGATAAAAACATCCAGGTCAGCTAAGCCACAACAGAGAATGAACTGCTGTCGCAAGTCACAGCAATTACAATGGAAAGCTCCCCTGGTAACTCACAAAACCGGGCGCGATGACCGGCAGAGTCCCTTTGCCAAGGTACCGGAGACACCTGTGCAGACGGCTTCCAGCATAGGACATCATGGAGACCAGATGCACTGCGCCTCTAAGTAAGACTGGGGCATGATGTCAGAGATAAATGGAATGGCTTTATTTAACTCGATCCAACAGTACTAATCTTCTCTCACGTTAATAAATACCAAAGTAAATTCTCTGCTGATCAAGATGAATTTAACTCCTAAAACTACCGCTACAAAACCAAATGATCTGAACGTCATATAATCATTGCTCATTGAATTTCGTCATCATCAAATTGCTTACTATGATATGTCCTGTTATTTAACTCCTGCCTGAGTTAAATTGAGTGAAGTTGTCTGTGATTTTGTATGGTTTTACAGAGGGTGTCGGATCTGACCTGCAGAACTTACTCCTGAAGATTAGAGACTGATTTTAATATTTCCTATTGACTAACCCTAAAATCAGCAATATCATAACCTTGTTATAATACCATTCAGTCATAGGTGGTGCCCGCAGTATTTGAGGTAAAATTATCTACCAGTGATAATTTCAAATAACCTAAAACACATATTATTTCAAATCAAATCAAATCAATTTTATTTATATAGCGCCAAATCACAACAAACAGTTGCCCCAAGGCGCTTTATAGTGTAAGGCAAAGCCATACAATAATTACAGAAAAACCCCAACGGTCAAAACGACCCCCTGTGAGCAAGCACTTGGTGACAGTGGGAAGGAAAAACTCCCTTTTAACAGGAAGAAACCTCCAGCAGAACCAGGCTCAGGGAGGGGCAGTCTTCTGCTGGGACTGGTTGGGGCTGAGGGGAGAGAATCAGGAAAAAGACATGCTGTGAAGGGGAGCAGAGATCAATCACTAATGATTAAAAGCAGAGTGGTGCATACAGAGCAAAAAGAGAAAGAAACACTCAGTGCATCATGGGAACCCCCCAGCAGTCTAAGTCTATAGCAGCATAACTAAGGGATGGTTCAGGGTCACCTGATCCAGCCCTAACTATAAGCTTTAGCAAATAGGAAAGTTTTAAGCCTAATCTTAAAAGTAGAGAGGGTGTCTGTCTCCCTGATCTGAATTGGGAGCTGGTTCCACAGGAGAGGAGCCTTAAAGCTGAAGGCTCTGCCTCCCATTCTACTCTTACAAACCCTAGGAACTACAAGTAAGCCTGCAGTCTGAGAGCGAAGCGCTCTATTGGGGTGATATGGTACTATGAGGTCCCTAAGATGGGACCTGATTATTCAAAACTTTATAAGTAAGAAGAAGAATTTTAAATTCTATTCTGGAATTAACAGGGAGCCAATGAAGAGAAGCCAATATGGGTGAAATGCTCTCTCCATCTAGTCCCTGTCAGTACTCTAGCTGCAGCATTTTTGAATTAACTGAAGGCTTTTTAGGAAACTTTTAGGACAACCTGATAATAATGAATTACAATAGTCCAGCCTAGAAAAAATAAATGCATGAATTAGTTTTTCAGCATCACTCTGAGACAAGACCTTTCTAATTTTAGAGATATTGTGCAAATGCAAAAAAGCAGTCCTACATATTTGCTTAATATTCTAAGATTTGTGGGGCCAAGTACAATAACTTCAGTTTTATCTGAATTTAAAAGCAGGAAATTAGAGGTCATCCATGTCTTTATGTCTGTAAGACATTCCTGCAGTATAACTAATTGGTGTGTCCTCTGGCTTCATGGATAGATAAAGCTGGGTATCATCTGCGTAACAATGAAAATTTAAGCAATGCTTTCTAATAATACTGCCTAAGGGAAGCATGTATAAAGTGAATAAAATCGGTCCTAGCACAGAACCTTGTGGAACTCCATAATTAACCTTAGTCAGTGAAGAAGACTCCCCATTTACATGAACAAATTGTAATCTATTAGATAAATATGATTCAAACCACTGCAGCGCAGTGCCTTTAATACCTATAGCATGCTCTAATCTCTGTAATAAAATTTTATGGTCAACAGTATCAAAAGCTGCACTGAGGTCTAACAGAACAAGCACAGAGATGAGTCCACTGTCTGAGGCCATAAGAAGATCATTTGTAACCTTCACTAATGCTGTTTCTGTACTATGATGAATTCTAAAACCTGACTGAAACTCTTCAAATAGACCATTCCTCTGCCGATGATCAGTTAGCTGTTTTACAACTACCCTTTCAAGAATTTTTGAGAGAAAAGGGAGGTTGGAGATTGGCCTATAATTAGCTAAGATAGCTGGGTCAAGTGATGGCTTTTTAAGTAATGGTTTAATTACTGCCACCTTAAAAGCCTGTGGTACATAGCCAACCAATAAAGATAGATTGATTATATTTAAGATTGAAGCATTTATTAATGGTAGGGCTTCCTTGAGCAGCCTGGTAGGAATGGGGTCTAATAAACATGTTGATGGTTTGGAGGAAGTGACTAATGAAAGTAACTCAGACAGAACAATCGGAGAGAAAGAGTCTAACCAAATACCAGCATTACTGAAAGCAGTCGAACATAAAGATATGTCTTTGGGATGGTTATGAATAATTTTTTCTCTAATAGTTAAAATTTTATTTGCAAAGAAAGTCATGAAGTCATTACTAGTTAAAGTTAAAGGAATACTTGGCTCAATAGAGCTCTGACTCTTTGTCAGCCTGGCTACAGTGCTGAAAAGAAACCTGGGGTTGTTCTTATTTTCTTCAATTAGTGATGAATAGTAAGATGTCCTAGCTTTACGGAGGGCTTTTTATAGAGCAACAGACTCTTTTTCCAGGCTAAATGAAGATCTTCTAAATTAGTGAGACGCCATTTCCTCTCCAGCTTACAGGTTATCTGCTTTAAGCTGCGAGTTTGTGGGTTATACCACGGAGTCAGGCACTTCTGATTTAAGGCTCTCTTTTTCAGAGGAGCTACAGCATCCAAAGTTGTGCTCAATGGGGATGTAAAGCTATTGACGAGATAATCTATCTCACTCACAGAGTTTAGGTAGCGACTCTGCACTGTGTTGGTATATGGCATTGAAGAACATAAAGAAGGAATCATATCCTTAAACCTAGTTACAGCGCATTCAGAAAGACTTCTACTGTAATGAAACTTATTCCCCACTGCTGGGTAGTCCATTAAAGTAAATGTAAATGTTATTAAGAAATGATCAGACAGAAGGGGGTTTTCAGGGAATACTGTTAAGTCCTCAATTTCTATGCCATTATTCAGAACAAGATCTAAAGTGTGGCTAAGGTGGTGGGTGGACTCAATTACATTTTGAGCAAAGCCAAGTGAGTCTAATAATTCTAAGATTAAATGCAGTGTTGAGGCTGTCATTCTCAGCATCTGTGTGGATGTTAAAATCACCCACTATAATTATCTTATCTGAGCTAAGCACTAAGTCAGACAAAAGGTCTGAAAATTCACAGAGAAACTCACAGTAACGACCAGGTGGACGATAGATAACAACAAATAAAACTGGTTTTTGAGACTTCCAATTTGGATGGACAAGACTAAGAGTCAAGCTTTCAAATGAATTAAAGCTCTGTCTGGGTCTTTGATTAATTAATAAGCTGGAATGGAAGATTGCTGCTAATCCCCCGCCTCGGCCCGTGCTACGAACATTTTGACAATTAGTGTGACTCGGGGATGTTGACTCATTTAAACTAACATATTCATCCTGCTGTAACCAGGCTTCTGTAAGGCAGAATAAATCAATATGTTGATCAATTATTATATCATTTACTAACAAGGACTTAGAAGAGAGAGACCTAATGTTTAATAGACCACATTTAACTGTTTTAGTCTGTGGTGCAGTTGAAGGTGCTATATTATTTTTTCTTTTTGAATTTTTATGCTTAAATAGATTTTTACTGGTTGTTGGTGGTCTGGGAGCAGGCACCGTCTCTACGCAGCGCTAACGGTCCGGAGCCAGAACTGGTTCGGACCCAAGGACCCCGCCGACACCCCCCAGGTGGCCGCGACAAACCGAGTCTGTGAAAGAAGGAATCATTATGTGAGTCCACACTCAACACACAGAGAGACCACTCAAAGGTGCACAAACAGCAAACACTTCCTGGCTTAATTACTAATCAGCTTCCCACCCTGCAGGCATAGAACACCCTGTTCACAAAACTCCACTGCAGTGGAAGCTGATTTAAACGACCAACATACAGCTCAATATAATAAGGTGTGAGGGACACCACATTTACTGACTGTATAAATGTTAGTCACAAAATCTAACGTACCTCAGGATGTGTGCTGACGAGCGTGAGACCTCACCCCCTCCTCTTTCACAGACCATGCATCAAACCTGGATGTTCTCTGCATCCACTGATGATGAGATGGCTCCCGAGACGACGATCTCACCCGTCTGGTCACAAGGTCGAGTCTCTGGCAAATACACACTGTGTACCCCAGTCTTAAATGCCACCATGTTCCAATCCATGTAGATGCACCACAGCTGTGAGTCCTGACGAGCCGCAGGTGATCAGCCTCAGGTGATCAGGGTGAGGTCCTGATAAACTCAGCTACACAGCCACTCAGTCCCAAATGCAAGCCACCTGGAAGGAAAAACAAAAGACAGAAACAAAAAGGCAGCCAGGCCCCCCCAGCCATACAACATGTTTTACGTCATTTTTAGTTCTCAATAGGAAAAAAATCACAAAAATTGTAGGTAATTCAGCAAGAACATTGCACGATCATCATATGAACAAAGAATCAGGGCAGGTAAAGTTCGCATTCGAACATTCTACAAATGTTCATTTAATGTTCTGGTTAACTGTTCATATGATGTTTGTGAACATTTGTATAATGTTCACTGAATGTTCGCATACAATCATTGCATGTGTAGCAGGATCAGGAATAATATAAAATCTGTTTTAGGATATTTGAAATTATCACTTGTGGATAATTTTACCTTGAATACTGGGGGCACCACCTATAACTGAATGATATTATAACAATGTTATAATATCTATGATTTTAGGGTAAGTCAATAGGAAATATTAAAATCAGTCTCTAATCTTACAGTCGCAAGTTCTACATGTCAAGTCCGACCCCCTCTGTAAACCATACAAAATCACAGACAACTTCACACGTTTAAGATATTTATGTAACTCAGACAGGAGTTAAATAACAGGACATATCACAGTAAGCACTCTGAAGATGATGAATTGCACTGAGCAATTGTATGACGTTCAGATACTTTGGTTTAGTTGTGGGAGTTTAAGAAAGAATTTCGTCCAAATCAGCAGGGAATTTACTTTATTATTTATTAACAGGAGATATTGTTAATGAAGGCGAATAGGATTAAATAAAAGCCACTCTGTTTTTATCTGACACCGTAGCCCGGTCTTACTTTGGAGGTGCTGTGCAGATCGGTCTCCGTAGGTCAGGTGCTAGAATTGTCTCGTTTTCAGTTGATGATCCGTCCGTCACACAGCTGCTTCAGGGATCTTGACAAAGAGACTCTGCCAGTCACCACGCCCGGTTTCATTAGTTACAGGGAACGCTTTCCATTGTTATGCTGTGATTTGCGGCAGTGGTTCAAATCGCTGTTGATGTCTCAGCTGACCTGGATGTTTTGTCACAATAAAGACTTGAGTATCTTTATTTATTCTATTCACCAAAACAAAAAACTGTCTTTGGAAGCCAGATCAGATCACAAAACTCGATACAAAAATAGTTGACTTTGTAAGAAAAATGTTTGTGAGATAAATTTGGAGTTCAAGAAGAAAAAGGTTTTAATTTGAAAAATCGCAAAAGTAAGTTAAATGCGCCTGCGCGTTTACCTTTACAAAAGTTGAGCAAAAGTTATCTGTAGAAAAAAGGAAAAAGTAACTGGTTACTCGTAACTTCACAGCGATCATCGCCTACATTTAGCAACTTGTTCAGCATGTTTTAGAATTGGAATGATGTTGATTGGGTTAACTATGTGACATCAGTACCTCTTTAAGTATAATGTTCCATGGCAAAGGGTCAAAATGGTAGCGCCATAGCGGCCACACCCTTCAACATAGAGAAAAGCTTTTGATAACTTTTGATCAGTATTGTCTCTGGATGATCTGAAAGAAATTTGAAGTGCATTAGACAAAATCCCTAGGAGGAGTTCGTTCAAATACAATGTGTGGAAATCACACAAAAATGACATGAAAATTCAAAATGGCCGATGTTCTGTTTGGAGTAGACCAATGGTGCAAAACACTTTTTTGTATGTCTATGCAAGTCACACATGTGTACCAATTTTCATCTCCCTACTCAAAAAAAACCCTATGGGGAGGGGTTTGTGAACATTTCAAGGGGGCGCTATTGAGGCATTTTGCCCCACCCATGGGCGATGACCCTATGAATTGTAAGAGGTTGTCGTGCTTGACCTGTGTATCAATTTTCATGATGATATGACAAAATTAAAGCCATCAAAACCAAGAACGTAATTTCATGGCGAAGGGTCAATATTCGATACGCCGCCACACGGACGCCATCACTTGTAAGTTCACAAAGATCATCGCCTACGTTCACCAACTTGTTCTGCATGTTTCAGAAGTGGAATAAAGTTGATGGGGTTAACTATGTGACATCAGTACCTGTTAAAGTAAAAATAGGACATTTCCAGTTATCACCGGGGGGCGCTATGGTGGAGGTGGAAAGTTAATATATGCAGACATTCAGGGTGGAGCCCTCATCATGTCCATCAAGTTTGAAGGATCTACGATGAAGTATGTGGGCATGACAGCCGTTCAAAGTGAAACGGCGTGCTCCGAAAAGATCGCCAAAGTTTGACAAACCTTAGCAGCCACGCCTTTAGATGTACAGAAATTCTTTTGATAACTTTTGATCACCATGGGGTGATGATGATGTGGACCAAAATTAAAGACGACTGGATGAAATCCCGAGGACGACTTCGTTCAAATGTAATTAGTGGAATTGGCCAAAAATGGAAAAAAATTACCTCAAAATCGAAACTTAAAATCAAAATGTCAACTTCCTGTCGACATTTCACCATGACGTTAAGAGACTTTGTTGTGCGTCCTAGCATGGTAAATACATGTACCGAATTTCGTGAGGCTGCGATGAAAAAAACCCCAATGAGGAGGGTTTGTTGAACATTTCTAGGCTGCGCTATTTCGCCATTTCGCTGTGATAATGTGTGATACCCCCAGAATATTAAACATCGTAGATGGCCAACCGACACTGCAAAGTTTGGTAAGTTTTTGAGCATGGGAAAAGGCTGAAATTTGGATGTAAAAGTCAGAAGTACAATAATAATAACTGGGACTGCAAGCAGTCCCATTGAGTGAAATGCTTGTAAATAAAAACAAAGCTAATGATATTAATAGCAATTACATTCAAAAAGTAAGGAACAACTGATGAATAAAACATGTTTTCAAAGTCATCAGAAAACTCTAATGTATCAAGGATTTGTATTGGTACTCAGTATTGATGAGTACCCAAACGTATGTACTGGTACTTGTACTCAGTCTGGGAAAAAGTGGTATCGGTGCATCCCTACACTTTACTTACTATGTAGTAGCAGCTGGCTAGGGTGTACTTGAATTAGAATTTGAACGGGCCAGCGCATGCCACAAGCAAGCTGAAGCGAGTGTTTTGGGGTTTTTTTTACTTAAAATGTACCTATGTACAGCATGCAGACTGATTTATGCATACGAGGTCTGTTAGAAAACTATCCGACCTTTTTATTTTTTAAAAAACTATATGGATTTGAATCATGTGCGCTTGCATCAGCCAAGTTTGAACCTTCGTGCGCATGCGTGAGTTTTTTCACGCCTGTCGGTTGCGTCATTCGCCTGTGGGCAGGCTTTGAGTGAGCACTGGTCCACCCCCCTCGTCAGATTTTCATTGTCAGGGAAATGGCCGAGTGATTGGAGCAGCGCTGAATCAAATTTTTCCAGAAACTGTGAGAAACAGCCAGGTGGAAACCATTCGGAAGATTCAGACGGCTTTCGGTGAGGATACTCTGGGCGTCACACAGATTAAGGAGCATTACAACCGGATTAAAGACAGCCCACACCGGCGGAGGGCACGCCGCGCTCCAAGCGACCATCGACAGGCTGAAACGACCAGATCATTTCCAAAGTGAAGGCTGTGTTGATCCTGGATGTCGTATGACTGCCAGAGAAATTGCAGAAGAGTTGGACATCAGCACTTTTGCGGCACATTCCACTGTTACAGGAGATTTTGTAATGAAAGACGTGCGGAGGAAACTGCGCGTCGGGACGGAGCCACAATGGCGCACAACAAAAGCACATCCGTGTTGGAAGTCTCACGGGACAAGTTGTGACATGCCCAGCTGTTACACAATTTCTCGGATACTCACTCGACTGAAAAACCACCGAAAGCCCTCTGAATCTTCCGAATGGTTTCCAACACGGACGTGCTTTTTGTTGTGCGCCATTGCGGCTCCGTCCCGATGTGCGAATTCCTCCGCACGTCTTTCATTACAAAATCTCCTGTAACAGTGGAATGTGCCGCAAAAGTGCTGATGTCCACCTCTTCTGCAATTTCTTACCGTAGTCAGACAACATCCCGGATCAACACAGTGTTCACTTTGGAAATGATCTGGTCGTTTCAGCCTGTCGACGGCCGCTCGGCCCTTCACGGCTGTGGGCCGTCTTTAATCTGGTTGTAATGCTCCTTAATCTGTGTGACGCCCAGAGTATCCTCACCGAAAGCCGTCTGAATCTTCCGAATGGTTTCCACCTGGCTGTCTCTCAGTTTCTGGAAAAATTTGATTCAGCGCTGCTCCAATCGCTCAGCCATTTCCCTGACAATGAAAATCCGACAAGGGGGCTGGACCAGTGCTCACTCAAAGTCTGCCCACAGGCGAATGACGCAACCGACAGGCGTGAAAAAACTCATGCATGCGCACGAAGGTTCAAGCTTGGCTGATGCAAGCGCACATGATTCAAATCCATATAGTTTTTGAAAAAAATAAAAAGGTCGGATACTTTTCTAACAGACCTCGTATATGCCTCCCAAGAAGCGAGAGGCATTAGGTTGTAAAGGCCCACATGCTAAATGGATGAAATGTAATAGAGCTGGGAAACATCTGCAATAGACAATAACAAGAGACAATAACAACATTATATAACCCACAGCATTGCAGCAATATGACATGCTGTCACCTTTTTATCATCATTCACTTCAGTCTCATGAATGTCACAAATTGCTGTATGAAAATGAATGATGACAACATACACACAATGCAATGCACCTTAACTAAAGTGACAAGAAATACACAATGACATGGCTGAAATTCTTCAACATTACCCATGTGTAGAACAGGGAACTCAGCTAGTAGAAGTAATAAAACAAGGTGACTGGGACTCAAATGATGTTATTCTTCATTTAGCTGACCTTGTTTAACATAATGATGGAAATATTTAATCTTAGTCTCCAGTGTCAATCAAAACTGTGAATAAAGGTGTGGGTGGGCCACAGTCGATTTTCAGATTTTTCAAAGTGTGTCACAATGTTTCATTTGGGAATGACTGTAATCACAAGAACCTGAAAATATAAAAAACAACAACAAAGCACGCACATGGAGAAAGAGAAACCTAACCTAAGGAAGACCCAGGAGGGCCTGGCTCTCTGCAGCAGCAGTTACATCATAATGTCTTACCTGGCATCATGCTGGTGAAGGCTAAGGTACGCTGGCCAATGAAGTCTTGACCAATAGGGTCACGGTCCCACACAACAAAACGGACCAGGGTCACCTCTGGCATGTGCACAGTGAACACCATAGTCTCCTCCCACATTGGATTGAAGCCTACCAATCCATCCCAAGAAAGGTCAGGAAAGAGAGGTGAAGATAGTAAAGAAGAAACGAAGAAAACAGAAATGAAGAAATTTAGATAGATGTGGAAAAGAGAGCACAACAAATGCACAGGAAGAAAAGATTAGGAGTTTTACATTCAACACTGAGGCATGAATGTGTGGTAGAGATGGTTGAGAATCAGAGAGCAAACCCTGGAGCATGAATTGATTTTTTTTTTTTTTTTCTGTGAACTGAGGTTCTGCCTGTACACAACTCCCAATGATTACCTCATTATCTACAGATGTGAACTCATAGACAAGTGTGACATTGTATATTGTCAAGTGTGTCTGTATCATGGCCCAAGCAGAGGGTCACCCGGTAGAGTCTGGTCTGCTTGAGGTTTCTTCCTCAAATCATCAGAGGGAGTGTTTCCTTACCAATGTCACCTGAGTGCTTCCTCTAGGGGTTGGTAAGGTTAGACCACACCTGGGCATTTTACGGCCTGCGGGCTGACTCGGACCGGCCCGCAAATACTGGAAATTAGATAATAAACTATTTACTATTCTACCAAGTTAGTGTTGTGTGTGACCTTCATCCACCTCCCAAGCCATTTGTGGCTGCATGTGCATGTCCTCCGGAGTATAGCAGAGCCTGGTACGGAGTGATCACATGGCACCATCGCAAAATGTATGCCACACAGCCCAGCACCGTGCCATTGCATAATAGCAGACCGTGGCACGAAACGATCACAGCACAGCCTGGCACAGCGCCATCGCGTAATGCACGCCACACAGTCTGGTAAGGTGCCATTGCGTAATGCACGGCACACAGCCTGTCACGCCACCATCAAGTAATGCATACTGCCATCGCATAATGTACGCCACACAGCGTGGCACAGCGTGTTTGCGTGATCCATGGGGACTATCTGTGGGGACAGTGACGGAGATGGTGGACGGGGCCTTGGATCCAGCGCCGGAGACAGTTTGGTTTAATGCCCGTTTTTGGGCCCGTGATCGTGAACGTTTTCTTTTCACACTCATACGCTCTTGATGCTCAGGCTTTTTGGTGATGGGAAAGGCACAACGATTTGTCCACCTTTTCCCGATGATTCGTTTTAGCTGTCGTCATGTGCCGTGTGACCGGGCCTCTATGACTGAACTAAATCCACATTTCTTTCATTTTGAAGCCTGCTTTTTTTAAATATATGTTCTCGGAAATGATTTAATGCAATCAGTGTTTCCCACTCCTCAAAAATGTCAAGCTCATGCCAAAAAGAGAGAGCTGGATGCTGAATTTTGATGACATTTAACAAATCCAGGTCCAGGTCCTCTCTCACTGATGATCATCTGTCAGCTGTGCATCACATCTCCACCTCAGACATTCGGCCTGATTTTGATACACTTGTTAAAGATCAAATCAAATCAATTTTATTTATATAGCGCCAAATCATAACAAACAGTTGCCCCAAGGCGCTTTATATTGTAACGCAAAAGCCATACAATAATTACAGCAGCAGTTACATCAACAGAAACTAGATTTCTCTCACTGAATAAGGAAAAAAGAACCTGGAATGTGGTGGAAAATACAAACGTAGACATGCAAAAACATGAAAAGAACGAGTGTACTGGGACACTTTCTCTTTTTTCTGCACAGTTCAGTGACAATAATATTGTGACTTGTCTTTAATATTATAATAATAATTTAAAATAAAAGCTAAGAACCTCCTTGTTCCAACAGTAAGTTTCAGTTTCAACAGTATATTAAAACTCAAAATGCATTTTGGAGTCAATGTAACTGAAAATGATCACAAATGTAGAGTCAGAAATGTTTTGTTCACTATTGGAAAATTTGATTGAATAAATTTCATTTTTGTAAGGTAACCTCTAACAGTTTGACAAAACAATGCTATTTACTGCTTTTTATATAGGAGTAAAATGATTATTGTTCAGACTTGAGTTAACCTTTTGGCCCGGCCCTCCACAATATTTTCTGTTTCTCATTTGGCTCTGTGCAAAAAATAATTGCCCACCCCAGGGTTAGACATTACTTGTGTGAAGTGCTTTGAGGAAGGTTTGTTGTGATTTGGCGCTATATAAATAAAATAAATTGAATTGAATTAACATACATGCAGTCCATCACATTCACTTAGTGAATGAATCCAGTTCCAACATACATTGACTAACTACAGGCAAGCAAGAAATGCCCAGAAGGGTTTATTTGTCATCTCGAGTACAAAAGGTTTGATGTTTGGGATGATTAGGCCAAGGGTCAGGGATCACTGAATGGTCACTCTTAACTGTCGCAAATGCTGCCAACTCATAGGGGCACTGCTCAAAATGAAGCTAAAATTGACATTAGTGTCATGGCTAAATACATCTTTAAAATAAACACTAAAGCAATCTTCATGGAAGCACCCTGACATAGGGGTGAATGTGAGGCATAATTGTAAAGCGCTTTGAGCATCTGATGCAGATGGAAAAGCACTATATAAATGCAGTCCATTTATGTAAATGCAGTCCATTTACCATTTACCATTTCATGGTGGTCTTGTGAAGAATCCATCATTCTTAAGTGTCCATTTTGTTGCATCGGCCACTTAAAAATGACCAAATTAACACTTGCATTTGTCATCTTGAGTACATCACACTGATTACAAAACAATGATTTTTAAGTGTCAATTTTGCTGCAAAAGCCACTTAACGATGGGTCAAAAGTCACAAAGTAGCACTTTTCCATCTTGGGAAACCCTGAAAATTATTAGGAGTAAGTAGTTGATATTCATATCAAACTGTAGGGGCATGGTTAGTACTAAATGATTCAGTAAAAGAATTACAAGTTTAATTTAATCACTCTCTCTGAGACCTGAGAGGCAAAACTGGGTACCCTCTGGACCCCATGTTTGGACACTTAAGTGATATTTGGTTCCACTGTCTATATACAGACCAAGTGCCTTGGGTACCGGTATGATGGCAAGCCAGGCCGAACCAACAACCTTAACAACATCTACAAAACATCAGTCCATTGTGTGGTAGGAAGCAAACAGCCAACCGCTCCCCCTCTCATTTGTGCCAGTTTTATCCGCACAGAAACCGTGCTGCGCTTATGAACTATCTGCAACTTTTCACGCACAAACTAAGTGCCATGGACTTTTATGTTGCACTTTACTGCGGAAGTGGCAGACTTTAAAAGCTGATTGCGATTTTGCTGTTGTTTTTTTTTTTTGGACTGTTGTGATTGTGTTTTGGGAGAAATGTGAACTACAAATAATTATCAGAACAAGTTGATTGCACTTGATTATTTAACAGCTTGGTTGCATAAATGCTGGTTAAACTTGTGTAAAACCCCAGGTGACATTCTTCTATATTTTCTTCTCCCTGAACTTCTCAATGTCTTGGAGAAATTTATTTTCTGCAGAATTGTAAATACTGTAAATATCACCTTTTGCACAATAATAAGGCAACAGCCACATAAAAAGAAATACTGTGTCCTTTGATTCATTATACTGCCACACACCTCCCAGAGACGAACCTTACATCTTCTGATCTGGTCCCTTATCAACGCACCAAATAAATAAAACCCATTTTCTCTGGCTGTATTATCCATGCTTGCTACCTGGAGACCTGGAGAAACTGCATTTTGTTCTGCCTGTAAGGGTTGAGTAACAATAAAAGTGAGTCTGAGTCAAATAGAAAAACATGGCAAGCCAGCCAGGAGGTTGCGTGCAGTGTAATAAGCTATGGTTGCATTTAGACTCACCAATTTTTTAAAATGGCCTTGTTTGAGTCATTAAAATACCAAATGCAGTGCTGGTCAGTGGTGCTCCAAAATATGATGTTGATGAAGTTGAATACTTCCTTCTTCAGTATGGTGCTATTGAGCATTCTTTGCCATAAACTCACCTGATTCTGAATTTCACAATATGCTGGTTTAAAACTGATTCAGCTTTTGAATTATTTGGTCCGATTCTGCGGTATACATTTAAGCCCAGTGATAATGAATATTGCATTCAAAATCGGTCAAAAGTTTACGCTACTAGCACTGGGTGCTCAAAGACTAAGACTTATTTAGCTGACTTAAAACAAGTAGCAAAATTGTCTGGTCAAGACTTTACTGTTGTTTTACAAGCATTGATGATCCAAATAAATGAAGCTTCAATAAATGAACTGAGCTGCACCCTGAAAAAAACAGAAGACGCCAAAGATGAACATTCCACTTCACTGGAACATAAAATGGCCAGCACAACACAAAATGGCTGCTGTCCCTGCTGCACAAATTCACAGCATGACTGCTGCTCCTTCCATGCCTCCACCTGCAACATGTCCTGCTACAGGTACCACAGAGGGACATTCAGTAAACCTCTCCTCTGTTGATTTCAACCCACCGCAAATTCAGAGGTATGTTGTGGAGCATGTCATGAAGAGTGACAATATTAACATCCGTTTGTCTCACAGGCTGCCTGTGTTCTCTGGGAGAGCCCCTCAACCACAGCATGAGATGGACTATGACACATGGTGTTCTGGCGTGGATCTTATCTTAAAAGACCCAGCCATTTCTGAACTCCAAAGAGCCAGGCATATTCTTGACAGCCTCTCTATTAAGGCACACTAAGCTCATTACCCCTCCCCCCACTGGATTGTTCTGGTCACAACCTGGTCTATCTGTCTCCTGCATACATACCTTTGCTGAACAGACAGCTCCCACCAAAAACTATGTAAGGAACTGGTCTGAGGAGACCAGTTTGGCACTAAGGAACTGCTTTGACACCACAGACTGGGGTGTGCTTTGTGAGCCTCATGAGGATGACATCAACAACCTGACTACCTGCATCACAGACTATATTAATTTCTGTGTGGAAAACACTGTGTCTACCAGGAAGGTATGGTGTTTCCATCACAATAAACCCTGGGTTACCTCTGACTTAAAGGCCCTGCTTAATATGAAGAACAGGGTTTTTAGAGCTGGGGACAAGGAGGAACTGAGAAAGGTGCAGAATGAGCTGAAAAGGGGGATAAGGAGAGACAAAGATCACTACAGGAGAAAACTAGAAGAGCATCTTGCAGGAAGCAACATCAGAGAAAAGTCTGGAGGGGTCTGAAAACCACCTTAGGCGACGCTAGGTTCAGCAGGAGGGGCTCAGTATCTGGAAATCAGGATTGGGCAAATGAGCTGAAACAGATTTGACAATGCCACTTCTCCCTCCCCAGTCCAACAGAGCCTGGGCCTGACTACGCTGCCCACCCCCAATATTAACACCTCTGACACCCCTGACGTTAACAGTAACTCCCCCACACCATACTACCCCATCCCCTACTCCACATACTTCACCAATGACCTCACTCAACTGAAGTCACTCCCCAGTCTCACCCCCCAGTCTCTCCATAACAAAAGATCAGGTGAGGAAGGAGCTAAGGAGTCTCAAGGCGAGGAAAGCATGCAGCCCTGACTGCATCAACTCCAGACTACTTAAGAACTGTGCAGATCACAATAAAAGGCCACTCTGAAAGGTGCAGTTTTGTTTTATTGGAGGGGATACCAGTCAGTATCTGGTGTGACCACCATTTGCCTAATGCAGTGCAACACATCTCCTTCGCATAGAGTTGATCAGGTTGTCAATTGTGGCCTGTGGAATGTTGGTCCACTCCTCTTCAGTGGCTGTGCAAAGTTGCTGGATATTGGCAGGAACTGGTACACGCTGTCGTATACGCCGGTACAGAGCATCCCAAACATGCTCAATGGGTGACATGTCCGGTGAGTATGCCGGCCATGCAAGAACTGGGACATTTTCAGCTTCCAAGAATTGTGTACAGATCCTTGCAACATGGAGCCGTGCATTATCCTGCTGCAACATGAGGTGATGTTCTTGGATGTATGGCAAAACAATGGGCCTCAGGATCTTGTCACGGTATCTCTGTGCATTCAAAATGCCATCAATAAAATGCACCTGTGTTCTTCGTCCATAACAGACGCCTGCCCATACCATAACCCCACCGCCACCATGGGCCACTCGATCCACAACATTGACATCAGAAACCGCTCACCCACACGACGCCACACACTCTGTCTGCCATCTGCCCTGAACAGTGTGAACCGGGATTCATCCGTGAAGAGAACACCTCTCCAATGTGCCAAACGCCAGTGAATGTGAGCATATGCCCACTCAAGTCGGTTACGACGTCGAACTGGAGTCAGGTCGAGACCCCGATGAAGACGACGAGCATGCAGATGAGCTTCCTTGAGACGGTTTCTGACAGTTTGTGCAGAAATTCTTTGGTTATGCAAACCGGTTGTTCCAGCAGCTGTCCGAGTGGTTGGTCTCAGACGATCTTGGAGGTGAACATGCTGGATGTGGAGGTCCTGGGCTGGTGTGGTTACACGTGGTCTGTGGTTGTGAGGCTGGTTGGATGTACTGCCAAATTCTCTGAAACGCCTTTGGAGACGGCTTATGGTAGAGAAATGAACATTCAATACACGAGAAACAGCTCTGGTTGACATTCCTGCTGTCAGCATGCCAATTGCACGCTCCCTCAAATCTTGCGACATCTGTGGCATTGTGCTGTGTGATAAAACTGCACCTTTCAGAGTGGCCTTTTATTGTGGGCAGTCTAAGGCACACCTGTGCACTAATCATGGTGTCTAATCAGCATCTTGATATGGCACACCTGTGAGGTGGGATGGATCATCTCAGCAAAGGAGAAGTGCTCACTATCACAGATTTAGACTGGTTTGTGAACAATATTTGAGAGAAATGGTGATATTGTGTATGTGGAAAAAGTTTTAGATCTTTGAGTTCATCTCATACAAAATGGGAACAAAACCAAAAGTGTTGCGTTTATATTTTTGTTGAGTGTAAATAGGGTAAAACCAATGAACAATACAATAGATGTAATGATTTTTTGTCAAGCACACATCTTGCTTTAGCTAACACTCCGATGCTTCTTGCGAGTTTAGATTGCACATATTTGATGTGTGCTTTCCAAGAAAGCCTCTCATCGACCAGTACGCCTAAGAACTTTGTTTCTTTAACCCGCTCTATATTGCAGCCATCTAACACAACCTTTATTTCAACATTTATCTTCTTATTACCAAATATCATCATAGTTGTTTTGCTTAAATTAAGAGATAATTTGTTCCTCTTAAACCAAGTTTGTAATTTTTTCATTTCTGATGCAACATTCTTCAATAAATTTTGTAAATTAGCATCTGATAAAAATATAGTTGTGTCATCTGTAAACAACACTAGCTTCAATAATTTAGATACACTACACAAATCATTGATGTACAAGATGAAAAATTTTGGTCCCAATACTGACCCCTGTGGGACACCGCAGGGAATGTCCAGACATGAGGAGCAATTCTCACCCAGCTTCACAAACTGTTGCCTGTTTCTTAAATAGATTTCAACCCATTGTGAAGCCACACCTCTAATGCCAAACCTCTGCAATTGATATATTAGAATTTGATGATCAATAGTGTCAAACACTTTTTTTAAATCGATAAATATCCCAACTGCATATTTTTTATTATCTAGAGAATTTGTTATATTCTCTATTGTGTCAATTAAAGCAAGTAAGGTTGATCTTTTGGCTCAGAAGCCATATTGACTCTCTGAGAGTATATTATTTTTTTCAATGAAAGATTCCAGCCTAATGCAAAATAATTTTTCTAAAATTTTGCCAAATTGAGGCAGAATAGAAATTGGCTGATAGTTTGTGAACTTATGTTTGTTATTGCTTTTATAAAGAGGGATAACCTTTGCTATTTTCATTCTTGAAGGGAATATGTCAGTTTGAAATGACAGATTGTAAATATATGTTAATGGTTTTGTGATCTCAACAATAACCTTTTTCACAATCATCATGTCTACTCCATCACAATCAGTTGACTTTTTGTTTTTACATTTACTCACAACATTAACCACTTTTGCTTCATCAACAGCCCTCAAAAATATAGAGTGTAAATTAGTTTTTATAATTGGATTTTCATTATTTCCAATTCCATTTGTAAGAGGAATTTTACTGGCCAGTTCAGATCCAATATTAACAAAGAATTCATTGAATCCATGAGCCACAGCATCCATATTATATTCCTGTATCATTTTCTAGAAAATAATTTGGATAATTTTTTTTTTATCTTTTTCCCTTTTTGATAATATCATTTAATATATTCTATATTCCCTTAGTATCATTTCTGTTTTTTTTAGCAATTCATGATAATAATCTTTTTTGGCAGTCCTCATTATATTGGTTCATTTGTTTTTATAAGTTTTATATTTATTTTCTGCTTCTTCTGTTCTTTTAAGCAGCATCCATGTAGTGAGAAAAAACCCAACTTTCCTTATTCAAATTCATTCCAGCAGTATTCTGCTCTTACTAGGATGCAGCAGTTTTCTAGCTTGGCAGATAGTAGTTCTGGAGGAAATCATTGAAGAAATTAACAAACTGAAAATATGGTTTGACTGAAACAAACTGTCAAATTTAAATAAAACAGCGATGAAGTGAAGGTGTAAGAGTCGCTAGGTGTTCATAGGAAACATTTATTTCTATATGTATTCATTTATTTTCATTGTTAGTTGGTTTTATATTTTCTGTTGTGTTTTTAATCAAGTTCTTTTTGTCTCTTTCTCTAAAATTGTACTGTAGCCCCCAAAAACAACAGCCACTTTGAAGGACCGATAAGGGAATCGTTAAGTAAAAAGGTTATTGATGTCAGTGGATTGTATAATTTCTTAACGATACCCGAAAGGAACCGGTTCTCGATACCCATCCCTAGTGATAACTGACAAAACGGCATTTGTTACGGCAGATTTCTGCTGATATATGACTGAAAGTGGCGTATTTGTCGCACTGCTGGCTTCCCATGGTGCGCCGGTCACAGCTCCCATGGCCTGACATGTGTGTCCTGTCAGATTGACGTGACATTGAAATCGTCTGCTGTGTCCACATGAACTGACAGTCCGTTTCTGTAGCCGTCTTAAAAGCGAGATATGTTTTCATGTATTTCCACGTGATGACAGCAAACACACACATGGGTGTGTTCATCAAAACACAGGACGTGTTCTGCAGCTGTGACGCCCAGGACCAGAGATGTCCTGTCAGTGCACAGACCACGATGCCAGTCTGTGATCAGATGAGAGGTGTCTCCCTGCGGGGGGGGTACATACACATTTGTGTTGGGGGGAAAGTGCGAAACACACACTTGTCTGGGGGAGCGCGCGAAACACACACAAACATGTGTTGTGGGGGGACCCGACACATGTGCACTTGGCAATTCCAGAGTCATGGGGGCACTTTGACAAATTTCACATCCAGCTCGACAGTGATCATCTGCTGACTGGTGTCATGCTAATAGTTTGAATAGCCACACTTTTTCTAAGTGCCAAAAAAGCGTTGTTAAGCCCCTTTCACACCGGGGCTGCTCCCAGTTGCTTCCTGTGGCGTCATGACGACACAGGAATTTCTGTGTCAGGTGCGCGCAGCAGGGGGCAGAGAGGAGGTGAGAACGCAGCCTGCAGGTTCTCTGCACAGAGAAGTCAGAGTGCACAGTTTGGCTGCAGACAGACTGTGCACTCTGACTTCTCTTCTACTTGTTCCTGTGCTGAGCTGCAGGGCTGCGCTCTGAGTTCTGTTATAATTTATCCTTCCTCCCTTGACCGCGAGATGTGCGTGCACGAACCATCCTTGAGCAAGTGTGGAGATGTCCGGAGTTGTACCTGATGTTGACATGTCCTGGACTTATGTCCTTTTTTAACTGTGATGAGAGAGTCTGAGGAGAGAAAGAAACTAACTGCCTGCAGACATTTTTTTTTCTCTTTTCTTTCCTCCTTTGACTGCGAGATGCGCGCGAACGAACAGTCAAGCAAATGTGAAGATGTCTGGAGTTCTACTTGATGTTGACATGTCCTGTCTCAGGACTTATGTCCTTTTTTTTTAACTGTGATGTGAGAGTTTAAGCAGAGAACAAGGAACTAATGCATGCAGCCAGACTTTTTTTTTTCTTTTAATTGTTCACATGTGCGCGTGTGAATGAACGTCCACGAGTGGACTAGAGATGTCCGGACTTTTTACTGGATATTTCTGGCAATCAGTCTGCATTTTTTTTCTGTGGTCTTTTTTTTTTCAGCGTGTAGTTTTTACTGCATTAAGTACATGGTATAAAAACAATCCTGCGTAGTTTATACTGCAGGAACAATGGAACACAGCAGGAATCATAAACTGGCTTCCGAGTCACGCCGGTTAATGCCTGTTTGCCCCGAGTTACGCTTCTTTGCCCCGACCTGCGCTGGAACCACTTCCTTTCTGCGTCGAGCACAGGACGCCAAAAAATTAAACAGGTTTAATTTTTTGGCGCCCGACTTGCTTCCTCCTTTGCACCCCTCGCGCTGTTGTGGCGCCAAGCTGCATCATCTCGGCACTGAGTTGCTTCCACGCGGTGTTGTCATAATGACGCACGGCGCAACTGGGAGCAACCGGGAGCACCCCCGGTGTGAAAGGGGCTTTAGATGTTCGTGCGCGTCACCTGAAATTTGGCCGACACCTGCCACAAGAGAGAGCAGAGTATGAAGTGTTATTGGAAGAGGAAAAACAAAAGGATTAGAAAGATGAAACAAAGATTAAAGAAACAAAGTTTAAACTTTTAGAGGAAAGTCAAATAAAGGAACTTGAGTCTCAAAAACATGAGTTAGAGAGACTAAAGGCTGAAAACGAGTTGAAAGCTGCAGGAGTTAGACTACTGACTTATGATGAAAAGACAAAAAGTAATTGCAGCGGGCATGCTGTTGAGTTAAGCAGAACAGCTCAGAAGGTCTCCACAGCCTCTGCTCCCATGCAAGTCCATAACAGTAATGTGGTGTCCACCTCACTTCCACAAGCTGATGTTCTTTACTTCACACAAGCAGAACAGGACAAGATATTTAATGTTCAAACTGATAAACTTTATTGTTTTTGTGCAAATATTTGCTCATTTTGAAATGGATGCCTGCAACACGTTTCAAAAAAGCTGGGACAGTGGTATGTTTACCACAGTGTTACATCACCTTTCCTTCTAACAACACTCAATAAGCGTTCGGGAACTGTGGACACTAATTGTTGAAGCTTTGTAGGTCGAATTCTTTCCCATTCTTGCTTGATGTACGACTTCAGTTGTTCAACAGTCCGGGGTCTCCGTTGTCGTATTTTGTGCTTCATAATGCGCCACACATTTTCAATGGGCGACAGATCTGGACTGCAGGCAGGCCAGTCTAGTACCCGCACTCTTTTACTATGAAGCCACGCTGTTGTAACACGTGCAGAATGTGGCTTGGCATTGTCTTGCTGAAATAAGCAGGGACGTCCCTGAAAAAGACGTTGCTTGCATGGCAGTATGTGTTGCTCCAAACCTGGATGTACCTTTCAGCATTGATGGTGCCATCACAGATGTGTAAGTTGTCCATGCCATGGCACTAACACATGCCCATACCATCACAGATGCTGGCTTTTGAACTTTGCACTGGTAACAATCTGGATGGTCTTTTTCCTCTTTTGTCCAGAGGACACGACATCCATGATTTCCAAAAACAATATGAAATGTGGACTCATCAGACCACAGCACACTTTTCCACTTTGTGTCTGTCCATTTCAAATGAGCTCGGGTCCAGAGAAAGCGGCAGCATTTCTGGATGTTGTTGATGTTTGGCTTTCACTTTGCATGGTAGAGTTTTAACTTGCACTTGTAGATGTAGCGACGAACTGTGTTAACTGACAATGGTTTTCTGAAGTGTTCCTGAGCCCACGCAGTAAGATCCTTTACACCAGGGGTGCCCAAGTTCGGTCCTCAAGATGTACCTTCCTGACACTCTTAGTTGTCTCCCTGTTCCAACACACCTGAATCCAATGAAAGACTCATTAGCAGGCTTTTAATGAGTCTTTCATTGGATTCAAGTGTGTTGGAACAGGGAGACAACTAAGAGTGTCAGGAAGGTACATCTCGAGGACCGAACTTGGGCACACCTGCTTTACACAGTGATGTTGGTTTTAATGCAGTGCTGCCTGAGCGATCGAAGGTCATGGGCGTTCAATGTTGATTTTCGGCCTTGCCGCTTACATGTAGAAAGTTCTCCAGATTCTCTGAATCTTCTGATTATATTATGGACTGTAGATGATGGAATCCCTCAATTGCTTGCAATTGAAGATTGAGAAACATTGTTCTTAAACTGTTGGACTATTTTTTCATGCAGTTGTTCACAAAGTGGTGATCCTCAACCCATCTTTGCTTGTGAACGGCTGAGACTTTTGGGGATGCTCCTTTTATACCCAATCATACTCACCTGTTTCCAATTAACCTGTTCACCTGTGGAATGTTCCAAACAGGTGTTCTTTGACCAGTCATCAACTTTCCCAGTCTTTTGTTGCCACTGTCCCAGCTTTTTTGAAACGTGTTGCAGACATCCATTACAAAATGAGCAAATATTTGCACAAAAACAAAGTTTATCAGTTTGAACATTAAATATCTTGTCTTTGTGGTGTATTCAACTGAATATAGGGTGAAGAGGATTTGCAAATCATTGTATTCTGTTTTTATTTACATTTTACATAACATCCCAACTTCATTGGAATTGGGTTTGTAATAGCTTGTTAAAATAGTTGCAGGTTCATTCGTTCTTATTAGCAGCTGTGAAAGTATGTTTACGAGTATGTTGGATGTTGGATTTAACATTTTGTTATAATCACTGAGACGAGTTGCGCTCTGATGCTGTGTGCTGATGTAATCACAGACTCACACGTAGTGTTTTTGATTTCAAAACTTTTTTGAACATTTCAAAATTTTCTTTGTGTGCTTGCACGAAGCTGCGCACAGTTTACAACGAGTTTACAATGAGTCTGAGACTAGTTTACGCTTGTGCATGGCATAGTGCATGCAAGTGCACGGATCAAAGTTGTGCAAGTGTCAGGGCAGCTGCAGGAGGCAAGAACAAGCCCTACACAGTCCGCACAGCATTGAGCTGGATTACTGTATGGCCCCGCATCATCTCACAATGACTCTTTTAGCATGTCTACTGTGTGTCACAGAGTTACAGCTAAAGTGTTTCCCCTAGTGACTCCAGCTGACGCACTCAAGGTTCTCGAGTCAGACTTCAAGGATGATAACAAGGATAATAGGTCAGTGTCTCAAGATGACATTCTCTTTCTGAATACGTTAAGGACCCCTTCACACATAGTGCGAAGTTTGGACGAAGTGCACACTTACACACATGATGCAGCAATCGTGTGCAAACCGTGTAATGTCATCCCTGCCTCCAACACCTTGTACGCCTATTGCTACAACTATTTGTGCACAGAAGCACCTGAAAGACAAAGTGTGTCCTGTGCAAACCCATTACACCCTCTTGCGGCAGGTGCCGGCCAAATTCCAGGTGACATGCACAATCATCTAGCACCGCTTGCATGGCACTTAGAAAACGTGTGGCCAGTCGCACTCTTGGCACAACAACAGACTGCAGACAATCACTTTCGTACTCACAGAGACATTTGTCTAAGTCCCACACGAGTGTGGCTTGGTCTGTGCGCTGAGATGACATGAGGTGTGTCCTGCCACTGAAGCGGCTGTGGAAATCTGTGGATCTGGACATTCCAGCTGGACACCATGTACTGTGTTTGGACAGACATGGACAAACAACTGCCCACTGTGACAAGCGTATGTCTGTTTGCTGTTATCAAGTGGACATAAATAAAAACATATATCACTGTGGCGACATGCTGCAGCAAGTGAGCGCACGCACAGCACGCACATGGACAGGCTGCTTCTAGGTTGAAACGGCCCATCAGATCAGAACACGCAGCAGGCGATCTCACTGTCACGTCACCCACGTGAGCTCTGTTCCACATGATGCGGTGTCCTGCAGCACATCATCAACAAGACAAGTGCGCGCAGCCAGTTGGAGACGTGCCAGCAGATGCGGACATGTGTGAGACAAGCGAACTACTTCTCATTCATTTTATGACTGTATGTCTGATCTGGCAACTTGCTTCCGAGGGATTGTTTGCTGTTGTGGCGCTCTTCTGAAATTTACATGGTTGTACAGTGGTCCCTCGCTATAACGCGGTTCACCTTTTGTGGCCTCGCAGTTTCACAGATTATTTTTAGTGCAATTTTGCATGCTTTTTTTTTTACAGCACATTGTGTTCTGCGTCCTTATCAGGCAGGCCAGTCGCGGCACCGGTCAGCATCACCGCAATTGCTCTCACTGCCTCCGATGAGCTTACTGAGTCTGCGGGCTCAGTAAATGCAGCAGCGGGCCACTTACGCTGCCCTCCTGTCTGCTGTGCAGAGCTGCGCCAAATCTGGCAAAAGGTCCAGAGACTACGCTCGCTGTTTTGACGTGGATGTTGACCACAGCCGAAGAGCTCTGTGGCCACCGAGAGGTTGCAGGTCCCGCATCCGTACCTCCGGAGAGAGCACGCAAATTGTGTTCTGTGTGTGTCTGTTTATAATCTTCTCGCCCAGAAGAAAAAAGAGAGTGTTTTTACACAGGAGAGAAAAATGAGAAAATGTTAATGCCTGTTTGAGAAAAGTGTATAAAGTGTGTAGTGAGGGGTTTTACAGCCTTAAAACATCTATAATACTTGCAAAAAATAGCACTGACTACTTCGTGGATTTTGCTTATCGCGGGTTATTTTTAGAACGTAACTCCCGCAATAAACGAGGGACCACTGTATATGTATCTTTTATTTCAGTTTAGCACTCTTCTGGTTGTTAAGTGTATCTACTCTGAACCTTATTTAACTACAGTCCTGTTGTTAATCGCTAGCGGTTAGCATTCACTAGCAGTTAGCATTTGATAGCAGTTAGCATTTGCTAGCAGTTAGCATTCGCTAGCGGTTAGCGTTTGCTAGCTAGGTCGACTCCCCCTCCCCCCACCCTTACTTTTATAGCTGTTTTTTTTACCTGTTTAATACCCTAACCCTTAGTTTTTCAGTGTGACTGCTGTGAATTTTCGGTCATTATTTTACTCCTGTGTAAATCTTAGGAGCGGCTAGCATTTTTGCTAGTGGTTCGCTTGTGTTAGCTAGTTCGACCCCCCATTTTTTAACACTTCTGTTAGTTTTTTCGTGTAACTGTTGTGAATTTTAGCTTTGTACTTTACCCTTGTGTTAATCTTAGGAGTCGTTTACTTGTAAGAGGTTTGTTTTTTTTGTTTGTTTGTTTTTGTTCCTACAAGTCTAATATTTCTGCTACTTTTTCAGTGTAACTGCTGTGAGTTTTAATTTATTTATTTACATCTGTTTGAATCCTGTGTGAGCCTTAGTGCACAAAGTACACTACCTACTTTACACCCTCCGTAAATCCTGCGTGATGTTGGAAGATAGGGTGGCAATCTTAGAGAGCTGTGTCCGTAAGTTAGAGCAGCTTCTTAGCTTAGTGCAGTTAGATGTTACGGGCACTCCAGATGAGGTTAGTGTTGGCCCGTCTAGCGAGCCCATTAGCATTAGCCTAGAAATGCCGGCTTTCGGACTGTGGTTAGGCGGAGGAAGCCCGTAGGGCTTGGTGCCCAGTTGTGGTACCATCGTTAAATAGGTGGCTGGCGCAATTTTGTAGACAGCAGGGCTTTAGCTTTATTGATAACTGGCCTTCGTTCTGGGGCTGCGTAGTGCAGAAAATCCACTATGGTGATAGTGCAGTTTATCTGCCAGGGAGGGAAATTCAACAAGTTAAGATTGTGGCCTGCTTCCGTAGATGTGTCCATAAAAATCATAGAAGGATATGCTTTGCAAACTTAATACCCATTTCTACATTGGATGATGTTGAAATTGAGGATGGCCCAGTGGTTGTTCCAGCGATAGCAAAGATTTTGTGTCTGCTACCTACAATGCGCGCAGAATCTCTCAAACCTAAACCTACTTCTAGGAATTTTATATATGCTACTATGGAACCACCCCTAAACCCAAACAGTACAACTGTCAACCCCACTGAGGTCCTTAGTCTGGGTCTCATTAACATAAGATCACTGTCCTCAAAATCATTGTTGTTAATGATCAAATAATAATAATTGATCATCACTTAGATATGATTGGGTTATGTGAAACCTGGCTTAAACCTACAGCTGTCCTCCCCTTAAATGAGGCATGCCCACCAGCATATACATTTAGTCACTTCCCTCGTGATGCGAAGCAAGGTGGGGGTGTTGCTCTTATTTATAAATCTAGGTTTAGCTTATTAGCTGTTGAAGGTCACAAATATAACTCGTTTGAGCATCTGATTCTCCGCTCTGCTCAGGATATTACGCATTACCAAGGTCAGACATAAAAATCAGTCATATTACTTTGTCACTGTATATAGGCCTCCTGGCCCATATTCTGAATTCTTAGATGAATTTGGTGCATTCATCTCTAACTTGTCAACTAGTGCAGATAACATTCTGATCATTGGTGACTTTAGCATTCATATAAATAAGCCTTCTGATCCCCTCTGCAAAGCATTTATGGAAATTGAGGATGCATTAGCATTTCAACTCGATGCACATTAGTGGAAATACCCTGGATTTGGTTCTTGCACGTGGTATTGCTGTCACAAATATTGACATCATGCCTCTTACATCAGTGGTCTCTGATCACTCACTTATTAAGTTTACAGTTTTGCTGCCGTGTTTAGTGGAACAACAACCTTATATATCACTACGGCGATGCATCAACTACTCAACTAAAACTGAACTCGAAGCTAGACTGCCTGATGTCTTAGCTTCACATATGGCAAATACCCAATCAGTAGACAGACTTGTGGATAGTTTAAACTCAGTGCTCAAAACTACACTCGACATGATTGCGCCACCTGTGTTAAAACCATGCTCCCTCAAATCACAGTCACCTTCAATCAATCAATCAATCAATTTTTTTTTATATAGCGCCAAATCACAACAAACAGTTGCCCCAAGGCGCTTTATATTGTAGGCAAGGCCATACAATAATTATGTAAAACCCCAACGGTCAAAACGACCCCCTGTGAGCAAGCACTTGGCTACAGTGGGAAGGAAAAACTCCCTTTTAACAGGAAGAAACCTCCAGCAGAACCAGGCTCAGGGAGGGGCAGTCTTCTGCTGGGACTGGTTTGGGGCTGAGGGAGAGAACCAGGAAAAAGACATGCTGTGGAGGGGAGCAGAGATCGATCACTAATGATTAAATGCAGAGTGGTGCATACAGAGCAAAAAGAGAAAGAAACAGTGCATCATGGGAACCCCCCAGCAGTCTACGTCTATAGCAGCATAACTAAGGGATGGTTCAGGGTCACCTGATCCAGCCCTAACTATAAGCTTTAGCAAAAAGGAAAGTTTTAAGCCTAATCTAAAAGTAGAGAGGGTGTCTGTCTCCCTGATCTGAATTGGGAGCTGGTTCCACAGGAGAGGAGCCTGAAAGCTGAAGGCTCTGCCTCCCATTCTACTCTTACAAACCCTAGCCTGCAGTCTGAGAGCGAAACGCTCTATTGGGGTGATATGGTACTATGAGGTCCCTAAGATAAGATGGGACCTGATTATTCAAAACCTTATAAGTAAGAAGAAGAATTTTAAATTCTATTCAAGAATTAACAGGAAGCCAATGAAGAGAGGCCAATATGGGTGAGATATGCTCTCTCCTTCTAGTCCCCGTCAGTACTCTAGCTGCAGCATTTTGAATTAACTGAAGGCTTTTTAGGGAACTTTTAGGACACCTGATAATAATGAATTACAATAGTCCAGCCTAGAGGAAATAAATGCATGAATTAGTTTTTCAGCATCACTCTGAGACAAGACCTTTCTGATTTTAGAGATATTGCGTAAATGCAAAAAAGCAGTCCTACATATTTGTTTAATATGCGCTTTGAATAACATATCCTGATCAAAATGACTCCAAGATTTCTCACAGTATTACTAGAGGTCAGGGTAATGCCATCCAGAGT
Source organism: Thalassophryne amazonica (assembly GCF_902500255.1). Lineage (NCBI taxonomy): Eukaryota > Metazoa > Chordata > Actinopteri > Batrachoidiformes > Batrachoididae > Thalassophryne > Thalassophryne amazonica. The sequence continues at coordinate 505,538 of NC_047108.1, forward strand.
AAGGATCTGGTTAGACACCATGTTTCTAAGATTTGTGGGGCCAAGTACAATAACTTCAGTTTTATCTGAGTTTAAAAGCAGGAAATTAGAGGTCATCCATGTCTTTATGTCTGTAAGACAATCCTGCAGTTTAGCTAATTGGTGTGTGTCCTCTGGCTTCATGGATAGATAAAGCTGGGTATCATCTGCGTAACAATGAAAATTTAAGCAATACCGTCTAATAATACTACCTAAGGGAAGCATGTATAAAGTGAATAAAATTATTCCTAGCACAGAACCTTGTGGAACTCCATAATTAACTTTAGTCTGTGAAGAAGATTCCCCATTTACATGAACAAATTGTAATCTATTACACAAATATGATTCAAACCACCGCAGCGCAGTGCCTTTAATACCTATGGCATGCTCTAATCTCTGTAATAAAATTTTATGGTCAACAGTATCAAAAGCAGCACTGAGGTCTAACAGAACAAGCACAGAGATGAGTCCACTGTCCGAGGCCAATAAGAAGATCATTTGTAACCTTCACTAATGCTGTTTCTGTACTATGATGAATTCTAAAACCTGACTGAAACTCTTCAAATAGACCATTCCTGCTGCAGATGATCAGTTAGCTGTTTTACAATTACCCTTTCAAGAATTTTTGAGAGAAAAGGAAGGTTGGAGATTGGCCTATAATTAGCTAAGATAGCTGGGTCAAGTGATGGCTTTTTAAGTAATGGTTTAATTACTGCCACCTTAAAAGCCTGTGGTACATAGCCAACTAACAAAGATAGATTGATCATATTTAAGATCGAAGCATTAAATAATGGCAGGGCTTCCTTGAGCAGCCTGGTAGGAATGGGGTCTAATAAACATGTTGATGGTTTGGATGAAGTAACTAATGAACATAACTCAGACAGAACAATCGGAGAGAAAGAGTCAAACCAAATACCGGCATCACGGAAAGCAGCCAAGATAACGCTACGTCTTGGGGATGGTTATGAGTAATTTTTTCTCTAATAGTTAAAATTTTGCTAGCAAAGAAAGTCATGAAGTCCATTACTAGTTAAGTTAATGGAATACTCAGCTCAATAGAGCTCTGACTCTTTGTCAGCCTGGCTACAGTGCTGAAAAGAAACCTGGGGTTGTTCTTATTTTCTTCAATTAGTGATGAGTAGAAAGATGTCCTAGCTTTACGAGGGCTTTTTATAGAGCAACAGACTCTTTTTTCCAGGCTAAGTGAAGATCTTCTAAATTAGTGAGAGGCCATTTCCTCTCCAACTTACGGGTTATCTGCTTTAAGCTACGAGTTTGTGAGTTATACCACGGAGTCAGGCACTTCTGATTTAAAGCTCTCTTTTTCAGAGGAGCTACAGCATCCAAAGTTGTCTTCAATGAGGATGTAAAACTATTGACGAGATACTCTATCTCACTTACAGAGATTAGGTAGCTACTCTGCACTGTGTTGGTATATGGCATTAGAGAACATAAAGAAGGAATCATATCCTTAAACCTAGTTACAGCGCTTTCTGAAAGACTTCTAGTGTAATGAAACTTATTCCCCACTGCTGGGTAGTCCATCAGAGTAAATGTAAATGTTATTAAGAAATGATCAGACAGAAGGGAGTTTTCAGGGATACTGTTAAGTCTTCTATTTCCATACCATAAGTCAAAACAAGATCTAAGATATGATTAAAGTGGTGGGTGGACTCATTTACATTTTGAGCAAAGCCAATAGAGTCTAATAATAGATTAAATGCAGTGTTGAGGCTGTCATTCTCAGCATCTGTGTGGATGTTAAAATCGCCCCTATAATTATCTTATCTGAGCTAAGCACTAAGTCAGACAAAAGGTCTGAAAATTCACAGAGAAACTCACAGTAACGACCAGGTGGACGATAGATAATAACAAATAAAACTGGTTTTGGGACTTCCAATTTGGATGGACAAGACTAAGAGTCAAGCTTTCAAATGAATTAAAGCTCTGTCTGAGTCTTTGATTAATTAATAAGCTGGAATGGAAGATTGCTGCTAATCCTCCGCCTCGGCCCGTGCTACGAGCATTCTGACAGTTAGTGTGACTCGGGGGTGTTGACTCATTTAAACTAACATATTCATCCTGCTGTAACCAGGTTTCTGTAAGGCAGAAATCAATATGTTGATCAATTATTATATCATTTACCAACAGGGACTTAGAAAAGAGAGACCTAATGTTTAATAGACCACATTTAACTGTTTTAGTCTGTGGTGCAGTTGAAGGTGTTATATTATTTTTTCTTTTTGAATTTTTATGCTTAAATAGATTTTTGCTGGTTATTGGTGGTCTGGGAGCAGGCACCGTCTCTACGGGGATGGGGTAATGAGGGGATGGCAGGGGGAGAGAAGCTGCAGAGAGGTGTGTAAGACTACAACTCTGCTTCCTGGTCCCAACCCTGGATAGTCACGGTTTGGAGGATTTAAGAAAATTGGCCAGATTTCTAGAAATGAGAGCTGCTCCATCCAAAGTGGGATGGATGCCGTCCTCTCCTAACAAGACCAGGTTTTCCCCAGAAGCTTTGCCAATTATCTATGAAGCCCACCTCATTTTTGGACACCACTCAGACAGCCAGCAATTCAGGGAGAACATGCGGCTAAACATGTCACTCCCGGTCTGATTGGGGAGGGGCCCAGAGAAAACTACAGAGTCCGACATTGTTTTTGCAAAGTTACACACCGATTTAATGTTAATTTTAGTGACCTCCAATTGGCGTAACCGGGTGTCATTACTGCCGACGTGAATTACAGTCTTACCAAATTTACGCTTAGCCTTAGCCAGCAGTTTCAAATTTCCTTCAATGTCGCCTGCTCTGGCCCCCGGAAGACAGATTGACTATGGTTGCTGGTGTCGCTAACTTCACATTTCGCAAAACAGAGTCGCCAATAACCAGAGTTTGATCCTCGGCGGGTGTGTCGTCGAGTGGGGAAAAACGGTTAGAATTGTGAACGGGTTGGCGGTGTACACGGGGCTTCTGTTTAGAACTACGCTTCCTCCTCACAGTCACCCAGTCGGGCTGCTTTCCCCGGCTGCTCGGGATCTGCCAGGGGGTAACTAACGGCGGCTAAGCTACCTTGGTCCGCACCGACTACAGGGGCCTGGCATAGCTGTAGAATTTCCAAGGTGCGGAGCCGAGTCTCCAATTCGCCCAGCCTGGCCTCCAAAGCTATGAATAAGCTACACTTATTACAAGTACCGTTACTGCTAAAGGAGGCCGAGGAATAACTAAACATTTCACACCCAGAGCAGAAAAGTGCGTGAGAGACAGGAGAAGCCGCCATGCTAAATCGGCTAAGAGCTAGTAGCTACGCTAAGCTAGCGGATTCCTAAAAACACGCAAAGTGAATAATGTGTAAATAATTTAGAGGTGATTCAGCAGAAGGAGTGCTTTAGTTAAGGCACGTAAAGATTACACTGGGAAACAAATCGTAATCTAGATAACTAGATCAATCTAACTGCGGCAGATTAAACAGCTAACAGATACAGAAAAAACACCGCTGTGCTCCGGAACAGGAAGTGATACAATACCGCAGTGAGAGCCAACCACCAATAGAGGCCTTGGTTCAATGATTACCTGCGTGACCTCAAGCATAAGGCAAGAGGTCTAGAACGGAAATGGCGTCATTCAAAATTAGAAGTATTCTACATTGCGTGGCATGATGCCATCTTAGTCTATAAGCATGCATTACTGGCTACAAAGCGGACCTACTACTCTGATCTGATCAACAAAAACAAGCATAACTCAAAGTTCTTGTTCGACACTGTGGCAACACTTATTCATGGACAACCACCTGTAGTTCGCTCTCCTTTTACAGCACAAGATTTCCTTGATTTCTTTGAAAAGAAAAGAGAAGACATCAGGTTTAACATATCCTAGCATGCCTTAACCCAGCCACTACACCCTGCTATTGATGTGGGCGCCACTACTGTGGTATTACCTGGATTTACAGAATTTGAAATTATCTCACTAGGCATGAAATTATCTCACTAGCACTAGGCAGATACTAGCTCTTAGCCGATTTAGCATGGCGGCTTCTCCTGTCTCTCCCGCACTTTTCTGCTCTGGGTGTGAAATGTTTAGTTATTCCTCGGCCTCCTTTAGCAGTAATGGTACTTGTAATAAGTGTAGCTTATTCATAGCTTTGGAGGCCAGGCTGGGGCGAATTGGAGACTCGGCTCCGCACCGTGGAAAATTCTACAGCTAGCCAGGCCCCTGTAGTCGGTGCGGACCAAGGTAGCCTTAGCCGCCATTAGTTCCCCTCTGGCAGATCCCGAGCAGCCGGGAAAGCAGGCCAACTGGGTGACTGTGAGGAGGAAGCCTAGTTCTAAACAGAAGATGCTGAGAATGACAGCCTCAACACTGCATTTAATCTATTATTAGACTCCTATTGGCTTTGCTCAAAATGTAAATGAGTCCACCCACCACTTTTATCATATCTTAGATCTTGTTCTGACTTATGGTATGGAAATAGAAGACTTAACAGTATTCCCTGAAAACTCCCTTCTGTCTGATCATTTCTTAATAACATTTACATTTACTCTGATGGACTACCCAGCAGTGGGGAATAAGTTTCATTACACTAGAAGTCTTTCAGAAAGCGCTGTAACTAGGTTTAAGGATATGATTCCTTCTTTATGTTCTCTAATGCCATATACCAACACAGTGCAGAGTAGCTACCTAAACTCTGTAAGTGAGATAGAGTATCTATAATAATCAGGTCCCATCTTATCTTAGGGACCTCGTAGTACCATATCACCCCAATAGAGCGCTTCGCTCTCAGACTGCAGGCTTACTTGTAGTTCCTAGGGTTTGTAAGAGTAGAATGGGAGGCAGAGCCTTCAGCTTTCAGGCTCCTCTCCTGTGGAACCAGCTCCCAATTCAGATCAGGGAGACAGACACCCTCTCTCTACTTTTAAGATTAGGCTTAAAACTTTCCTTTTTGCTAAAGCTTATAGTTAGGGCTGGATCAGGTGACCCTGAACCAATCCCTTAGTTATGCTGCTATAGACGTAGACTGCTGGGGGGTTCCATGATGCACTGTTTCTTTCTCTTTTTGCTCTGTATGCACCACTCTGCATTTAATCATTAGTGATCGATCTCTGCTCCCCTCCAGAGCATGTCTTTTTCCTGGTTCTCTCCCTCAGCCCCAACCAGTCCCAGCAGAAGACTGCCCCTCCCTGAGCCTGGTTCTGCTGGAGGTTTCTTCCTGTTAAAAGGGAGTTTTTCCTTCCCACTGTAGCCAAGTGCTTGCTCACAGGGGGTCGTTTTGACCGTTGGGGTTTTACATAATTATTGTATGGCCTTGCCTTACAATATAAAGCGCCTTGGGGCAACTGTTTGTTGTGATTTGGCGCTATATAAAAAAAATTGATTGATTGATTGATATAAAGCGCCTTGGGGCAACTGTTTGTTGTGATTTGGCGCTATATAAAAAAAAATTGATTGATTGATTGATAGGCATGCTGACGAAACTCGTAACGTTAACAAAAAGCACAACCTATTTATTTGATCCTTTACCAACAAAACTGTTTAAGGACCTGTGGCCCACTCTTGGGCCAATTGTGCTGGAAATTATTTCTTCTTCTATAACTTCTGGATCTGTTGCTAAATGTTTCAAATCTGGAGTGATTAAACTATTACTTAAGAAACCTAATCTTGACCCTAGTGTATTGAAAAACTATCGGCCGATATCAAATCTATCATTTTGCTCTAAAATTCTGGATAAAGTGGTGTCACGGCAGCTCGTAGACTATCTTACTGAGAATAATCTCTTTGAGCCACTGCAGTCTGCTTTTAGAAAATATCATTCCACAGAGACGGCTCTCACTAAAGTGGTGAATGATCTGCTTACAATGGATTCGGACACCACTACGGTTCAGTTGCTGTTAGATCTCAGTGCTGCATTTGATACAGTGGATCATCATATTCTACTTGATAGGCTGGAAAATCATTTTGGGATTACTGGGAGTGCCCTTGCATTGCTGACGTCATACTTGACCAGTCGTTCTCACTGTGTTTTGTACAGTAACACTACCTCTAACTTTAGTGACATGAAATTTGGGGTTCCACAGGGGTCTGTCTTAGGCCCCCTGCTTTTCTCCCTTTATATAGCACCCTTTGGGCACATATTGCGGCGTTTTGGGATTACCTTTCACTGCTATGCAGATGATACTTAGTTATATATGCCGATAACTGCTGTTAATCTCATTCACATAAAATCCTTAGAAGATTGCCTTGCAGCAGTGAGAAGTTGGATGTCTATAAACTTCCTACTTTTAAACTCTGATAAGACTGAAATGATGGTTCTTGGTCCAGTGAGACATCGGCATCAATTGACCAGTTACGCTCAGCCTAGGCTCGTGTGTCATACATCACACAAGTGAGGAACCTTGGGGTCATTTTTGATCCTACATTGTCCTTTGACCTCCACATTAGAAATATTACGAGAACTGCTTTCTTCCACCTGCAAATATAGCAAAGATTTGTCCCATCCTGTCTATGGCTGATACTGTGACCCTGATCCATGTGTTTATCTCTTCTAGATTGGACTTCTGCAGTGTTCTATTTTCTGGTTTAACAGCAGTCTAGCATTAGGGGTCTCCATTGGTTCAAAATGTGACCCATTTTGGCGTCTCTTCACTGGCTTCCTGTCCCAGTGAGATCAGATTTTAAGGTTCTGCTACTAGTCTATAAAATTGTTCATGGACTGGCACCTCCCTACTTAGCTGAATTAAACCTTATGTACCGGCCCGGGCTTTGCGTTCTCAGGATGCAGGACTACAATGTGTCCCTAAGGTGAATAAGAAGTCTGCGGGTCACAGAGCTTTCTCTTATCGTGTCCCTGTTCTGTGGAATGATCTCCCTGCATCAATAAAACAGTCAGATTCTGTGGAGACTTTCAAGTCCAGACTTAAGACGCACTTATTTTCCCTTTCGTATGGCTAGCATAGTGGTATAGTTTTCTTTTATGCTTTTTACTCTTTTAATTCATTATTAGTAATTGGAGCGGGCCGCGGCCTCAACTTCACCTAAATTCTGGGTCTTTTAGTGAAGTTTAGGGCTCGTGGCCGGTGATCACCTTAGTATTTCTGTTTTTCTTGTTGATTAATGCTGACAAATTATACAGTATTTCCTGTCTTTCTGATGCCAATTCTGTTTTTTTTCTCTATGTTTAAGGTGCAGCTCCATCCAGAGATGGGAGTTGTATTTGTGATGGCGACCCTCCTGTCCTGTGCACCAACAGCATTTCCTGTATATTTGTCCGTCAATTGTTCTGTGAATTGTTCTGTATTTTATGCCTGTATCATGGCCCAAGCAGAGGGTCACCCCTTTGAGTCTGGTCTGCTTGAGGTTTCTTCCTCAGATGGAGTTTTTCCTTACCACTGTTGCTCTGGGGGTTAGTAAGGTTAAACCTTACTTGTGTGAAGCACCTTGAGGCAACTCTGTTGTGATTTGGCGCTATATAAATGAAAATAAATTGAAATTGAATCTTGGGTCATTTACAGAGAAACAGACAGATCATATGGATGCCGCGGGTTCACGTCCAGTGGGTCATTTTTGTTTTTTTTTTCCCACATAAGCGGCACAATATGGTCCCACAGGTACCAGCTGGCTTTTTATATTTCCTCCACATAAGCAGTGCGATGTGCCGTAGCTGGCACTATGTGTTCCTACCTGAAAGACACCGGCTGCCCATCGGCATGATGCTTCATGGTGCACTAATTTCGAACTGTTTTGCGCTGTTTTGCCATTTTTGTCCAAACGCCGTCCAAACGTCACACTATGTATGAAGGGGCCATAAAGGAAGCCATTTGCAAAAACACTGAAGGACATTATGAAATGCCGCTTCCATTTAAGGAGAGACTGCTCTTCCCAGACAATAAGCAAATGGCCACTGTGTGACTTCAAATCATTTGCTGTCAGGCATTTGCTGAACAATCTAAATGGTGTTCTCATCAGATTCAGAAGGCATCAAGTGGCATTGGTATGTGAATTTGAAAAAATGTTCCACCAATTTCATGTGTATGAAGCACATACACAGAGACTATTTAACATTTTTAGGGTGGAAAAATGGCAACCTGACCACTGAGCCCCAAGAGGCTTGAATGAAAGTGCACATTTCGGCACTACATCCTTGCCAGGGTGTGCCAATTATGGCTTAAAGCATCTTGGTAAAGAAAACAAGAAGCAGTTTCCCCTTGATTCACAGTTCATAATGAAGGATTTCTATATGGGCGATGGTGTAACAAGTACCACAAGCACCAAGGAAGCTAGTGTAGCAAAGCTGACCTCATTCAGAATTAACCTCCAATAAAGTACATTAATTCTCTTTCCGAAAACGGCTGATGTCTCAAACTGAAAAAAAAAAACAAACAAACAAACTGTTGTTACACTTTGACCTGACATCCCGGTTCCACCTGGGGATGTCTCCTGAAACACTCCCTTCAGGCTTAACATTCCAACAGAGTGGTCACTGCTTATAATTCAGTTTTTCTTCAAAGGTGTTCCAAGAACCTGTATTGGTGAAATCACCCACAAGTATCTGAGGACACCAGAGTACCATTTTTAACAAACACCTAAACCTTCATCCTTGGGGCAACTGGAACCAACTGACAGACCTGCAGAACCACTGGTCTGTCCTGCTGGCAACCAAGCCTAAACAACATGTGGTATCACCGGGAGAAAACCAGCAGTTCAATGCCAGACCCGGCAAGTTCAGGCCGAAACCTGCCCATCAGTGACTGAAGCAGATCGGATTTTCATCTTCAAAGGACCAGCTATGTGACCCATCAAAGGCTCAGCAGGGCTTTGTTCAGTGGTACAAGGTGGCGTCATACTGATTTGTTTGATAATTTTCTTAATAATAATAATTGGCGACCAAAAATTCAAATCAGGTTTCTTCACTTAATCCTTGAACTTTTTCATTGCTTTAACTTTCAATGTCCCATGCATAATATAATGTGTCCATAATATAACAAATCATTGTTCATATCCTCAAAATGCCAGTAACCTGTTCATCTATTGTACATTTGTAAATAAAAATATAGATATCAAGGCAGAGGATTTATTGTGTTCAGGTGGAAACAGTCTTGGCCAATCATATCGTATAAATGACAACTTTTAGATTTGAGACTGATTAATGATTAATGTTTAAATCCTCTGGGCCAACACTGTCATATACGATGGCTAAGACCAAGTTATACTAAATTATAAATAACTTTTGAATGATATGAGATAGAAACTTACTTTTTGCTGAAAACTGTAGTGAATTATTGCTGTGTTATAAACCGCAATTAGCTCACACCGGGGCACCAATACAAAATGTAGCAATATTAATAAATTTATTGGAACAAATGTATTAATAATTTACTAAATCACACTCACACGGTGGCACCAAAGAATGTAGTGAATATGGGTAAACCTCACATGGAGGCACCATAAGAATGTAGCGTCTTTAGTGATAACTCTGTGAGTGAGATAGAGTATCTCGTCAATAGCTTTACATCCTCATTGAGCACAACTTTGGATGCTGTAGCTCCTCTGAAAAAGAGAGCCTTAAATCAAAAGTGCCTGACTCTGTGGTATAACTCACAAAAACGCAACTTAAAGCAGATAACCCATATGCTGGACAGGAAATGGCGTCTCACTAATTTAGAAGATCTTCATTTAGCCTGGAAAAAGAGTCTGTTGCTCTATAAAAAAAAGCCCTCCGTAAAGCTAGGACATTTTACTATTCATCACTAATTGAAGAAAATAAGACAACCCCAGGTTTCTTTTCAGCACTGTAGCCAAGCTGACAAAGAGTCAGAGCTCTATTGAGCCGAGTATTCCTTTAATTTTAACTAGTAATGACTTCATGACTTTCTTTGCAAATAAAATTTTAACTATTAGAGAAAAAATTATTCATAACCATCCCAAAGACGTATCTTTATGTTCGACTGCTTTCAGTGATGCTGGTATTTGGTTAGACTCTTTCTCTCCGATTGTTCTGTCTGAGTTACTTTCATTAGTCACTTCCTCCAAACCAACAACATGTCTATTAGACCCCATTCCTACCAGGCTGCTCAAGGAAGCCCTACCATTAATTAATGCTTCGATCTTAAATATGATCAATCTATCTTTATTAGTTGGCTATGTACCACAGACTTTTAAGGTGGCAGTAATTAAACTATTAGTTAAAAAAGCCATCACTTGACCCAGCTATCTTAGCTAATTATAGGCCAATCTCCAACCTTCCTTTTCCTCTCAAAAAATTCTTGAAAGGGTAGTTGTAAACAGCTAACTGATCATCTGCAGAGGAATGGTCTATTTGAGAGTTTCAGTCAGGTTTCAGAATTCGAATAGTAAAGAAACAGCATTAGTGAAGGTTACAAATGATCTTCTTATGGCCATCAGACAGGGACTCACTCTTGTGCTCGTCCTGTTAGACCTCAGTGGCAGCTTTTGTACTGTTGACCATAAAATTTTATTACAGAGATTAGAGCATGCCATAGGTATTAAAGCCCTGCGCTGCGGTGGTTTGAATCATATTTATCTAATAGATTACAATGTTTGTTCATGTAAATGGGGAGTCCTTCTTCATGGACTAAGGTTATATATGGAGTTCCACAAGGTCTGTGCTAGGACCAATTTTATTCACTTTATACATGCTTCCCTTAGGCAGTATTATTAGACGGTATTGCTTAAATTTTCATTGTTACGCAGATGTAACCCCAGCATTTATCTATCCATGAAGCCAGAGGACACACACAATTAGTTAAACTGCAGGAATGTCTTTCAGACATAAAGACATGGATGACCTCTAATTCCAACCATCCATCCATTTTCTTCCGCTTTATCCGGAGTCGGGTCGCGGGGGCAGCAGCTCCAGCAAGCCGCCCAGACCTCCCGATCCACACACACCCTCCCCAGCTCCTCCGGGGGAACCCCAGGCGTTCCCAAGCCAGCCGAGAGATGTAATCCTTCCAGCAGTCCTGGGTCTTCCCGGGGCCTCCTCCAATGGGACGTGCCTGGAACACCTCTCCAGCGAGGCGTCCAGGGGGCATCCGGAAAAGATGCCCGAGCCACCTCAACTGACTCCTTTCGGCATGGAGGAACAGCGGCTCGACTCCGAGCTCCTCCCGAGTGACCGAGCTCCTCACCCTATCTCTAAGGGAGCGCCCAGCCACCCTGCGGAGGAAACTCAATCCTCAGCCGCTTGTACCCGCAATCTCGTTCTTTTGGTCCATCAGCCAAATCTCATGACCATAGGTGAGGATCAGAACGTAGATCGATCGATAAATCGAGAGCTTTGCCCCCCCTACTCAGCTCTCTCTTCACCACAACGGTCCCGATACAGCGACCGCATCACTGCATCACTTTTAATTCAGATAAACTGAAGTTATTGTACTTGGCCCACAAGCTTAGAAACATGGCGTCTAAACCAGATCCTACTCTGGATGGCATTACCCTGACCTCTAGTAATACTGTGAGAAATCTTGGAGTCATTTTTGATCAGGATGTCCGTCATGCGCATATTAAGCAAATATGTAGGACTGCTTTTTGCATTTGCGCAATATCTCTAAAATTAGAAAGGTCTTGTCTCAGAGTGATGCTGAAAAGCTAATTCATGCATTTATTTCCTCTAGGCTGGACTATTGTAATTCATTATTATCAAGTTGTCCTAAAAGTTCACTGAAAAGCCTTCAGTTAATTCAAAATGCTGCAGCTAGAGTACTGACGGGGACTAGAAGGAGAGAGCATATCTCACCCATATTGGCCTCTCTTCCTATTAATTCCAGAATATAATTTTAAAATTATTTCTTCTTACTTATAAGGTTTTGAATAATCAGGTCCCATCTTATCTTAGGGACCTCATAGTACCATATCACCCATATAGAGCACTTCGCCTCAGACTGCAGGCTTACTTGTAGCTTCCTAGGGTTTGTAAGAGTAGAATGGGAGGCAGAGCCTTCAGCTTTCAGGCTCCTCTCCTGTGGAACCAGCTCTAATTCAGATCAGGGAGGACAGACACCCTCTCTACTTTTAAGATTAGGCTAAAACTTTCCTTTTTGCTAAAGCTATAGTTAGGGCTGGATCAGGTGACCCTGAACCATCCCTTAGTTATGCTGCTATAGACTTAGACTGCTGGGGGGTTCCCATGATGCACTGAGTGTTTCTTTCTCTTTTTGCTCTGTATGCACCACTCTGCATTAATCATAGTGATTGATCTCTGCTCTCTTCCACAGCATGTCTTTTTCCTGGTCTCTCCCCTCGCCCCAACCAGTCCCAGCAGAAGACTGCCCCTCCGTGAGCCTGGTTCTGCTGGAGGTTTCTCCTGTTAAAAGGGAGTTTTTCCTTCCCACTGTCGCCAAGTGCTTGCTCACAGGGGGTTGTTTGACCGTTGGGGTTTTTCTGTAATTACTGTCTGGCTTTGCCTTACAATATAAAGCGCCTTAGGGGCAACTGTTTGTTGTGATTTGGCGCTATATAAATAAAATTTATTTGATTTGATAAAGAAATATAGAACATTGCAGTAGTCCAATTCTAGATGAGATAAACCACATGAATCAGGGTCTCCGCATAGCCAGAAGGATGGGACAAATATTCGCTATATTTCACAGGTGGAAGAAAGCAGTTCTCGTAATATTTCTAGAAAAAAATTACAAAGAGGATTAATACAACCCCTGGCAATAATTATGTATCACCAGCCTCTGAGGATGTCTCCATTCAGTGTTTAATTTTGTAGAAAAAGCAGATCACAGACATGACACAAAACTAAAGTCATTTCAAATGGCAAACTTTCTGGCTCTTAAGAAACACTATAAGAAATCAAGAAACAAAATTGTGGCATTCAGTAACAGTTACCTTTTTAGCCCAAGCAGAGGGAAAAAAATATGGAATCACTCAATTCTGCGGAATAAATTATGGAATCAGCCTGTAAATTTTCATCCCAAAACTAACCACCTGCATCAATCAGATCTGCTACGTTAGTCTGCATCTAAAAGGAGTGAACACACCTTGGAGAGCTGTTGCACCACGTGGACTGACCTGAATCATGGCTCCAACACGAGAGATGTCAATGAAACAAAGGAGAGGATTATCAAACTCTTAAAAGAGAGTAAATCATCACGCAATGTTTGCAAAGATGTTGGTTGTTCACAGTCAGCTGTGTCTAAACTGGGAGATGGCTGTCATTACATCATCAATAACTACACAAGTTTATGTTGATATTTTGGACACTTTTCTTATCCCATCAATTGAAAGGATGTTTGGGGATGATGAAATCATTTTTCAAGATGGATAATGCATCTTGCCCATAGAGCAAAACTGTGAAACATTCCTTTCAAAAGACACCTAGGGTCAATGTCATGGCCTGCAAATAGTCCCAGATCTTAATCCAATTGAAAATCTTTTGGTGGAAGTTGAAGAAAATGGTCCATGACAAGGCTCCAACCTGCAAAGCTGATCTGGCAACAGCAATCAGAGAAAGGTGGAGCCCAGATTGATGAAGAGTACTGTTTGTCACTCATTAGTCCATGCCTCAGAGACTGCAAGCTGTTATAAAAGCCAGAGGTGGTGCAACAAAATACTAGTGATGTGTTGGAGCGTTCTTTTGTTTTTCATGATTCCATAATTGTTTCCTCAGAATTGAGTGAGTCCAATTTTTTCCCTCGCTTGGTCTAAAAAGTAACCTGTTCCTGACTGCCACAATTTTTTTTCCTGATTCTTATAGTGTTCTAAAGCCAGAAAGTTGCCATTTGAAATGATTTAGTTTTGTATCATGTCTGTGATCTGCTTTTTTTCTACCAAAATTAAACAACTGAATGAACATCCTCCGAGGCCAGTGATTCCATAATTTTTGCCAGGGGTGTATATTTTATTTAATCAGGTCTAATCGAGGCCATCGCCGCTACAAAAGTACCTCGCGGACTTTCGAGCCAGCCATTGGCCATCTTTGTACTCCTCACAGAAGCTGTGTGATGACGTGCGCAATGTGAGTGTCCAATAGGAATTGGTTCACTGTCACATGGTTTTCCAAAATCCAATCATAGGGCAGATTTACCTCACGTGAAAAGCCAAAGATCGTTTTCAGGAGTGATGTGTTACTTGGCCCGTTTGAATAGCCCCCTGGGTGCTCCAATGAGTACATACTATTAGTAATACTCAGTGTGCCCTGCGCCATTACACAAAGCGATCAGTGGAAAGCAGGAGCAGACGCCTTGATGACAATCTCACGTACTCAAACAAAGAATGTGTAACTATAGGATTGCTCCACTAGTTTGCATGTGAATGTTACTCTATAACATAGAGTAACATAGATAACTCTGTTGCTTTCTCTGCGTAAAGCACTGTTTACCATATCAATGGACAAGAAAACACACAGACCATTTTGTATATATTGTTCAAAATGTGCATTTGTGTTTATTGTTTGAACCTTTTTGTTGTACAGTCTTTCACACAAGACCTCAAATTACCTTTATAAAATGTCAAAACAGTTGTTTATTATAGTTTGCTGTGTGTTTTGAATAAATTTGTGTGGAAAAATATTTTTTGCTTTATTTTTTCCTTGCCTATTTTTGATTGTAAACCTTTATTACACTTATAAAACACAACAAGAACATATATATTCTGAAAGCACAGGTTGTCCTGAAAAAAAAGAGACATAAAACTTGATTGTGGGATGCAGGGAGAGCTGTTAACAGCAATAATAAAACATTTATGCCATGTGAGTGAACTGTCCAAAAAATGATCTCGGACCCCAGAGGGTTTTAAAGTTCCTGTGTCGAAAAAGACAGATGGTCTTACTTTGAGGTAATTAAATATCATTCCGATTAAATACTGTGTTTACTAATGAGACATTTTTCCCCATAAGGAGGACTTTTCTATATTTAAGATAAATAAATATTAATATTCAAATTCATTACATTTTTAGTCTGCCCATTTGATCCAAATAATTATTCCTTCATTCATCTTCTACCGCTTAGTCCATTTAAGGGTCACGGGGGGCTGGAGCCTATCCCAGCAGCCATAGAGCGCAAGGCGGGGTACACCCAGGACAGTACACCAGTGTGTTGCAGGACCACAAACAAACAAACACAGACACACCCACACCTATGGATAATTTAAAGATCCCAATCCACCTAACTCGCATGTGGATGTGGGAGGAAACTGAAGCACCTGGAGGAAACCCACGCAAACACGGGGAGAACATGCAAACTCCACACAGAAAGGCCACGGGAATTGAACCCATGACCTTCTTGCTGTGAGGCAACAGTGCTAACCACAAAGCCATCGTGCTGCCCCCCAGATAATTATTAAACCTTAAAATTATTTTGGTGCCCCCACTGGTGAGGCCCATTGCAATTTTGATCTTAATAATTATTAAATATTTAAACTTGCTACATCTAAAGTTTCCACCATGTGTGGCCAAAGTTTAATGACTGCAAATTATTTAAATTTGCTACAATAGTCAGCTTGCACAGGAGGCTCATGCACGTTAGGTGGCCTCAGACTGCATAAGTTTATTATTTGAATCTCTCATCGGGTGATTCCTCATGTGTGGTCAAGTGCTTACAGAGGAATCAAAACATGTTTTCTTCCTAACCAACACCCCGTCCCACCACAGTTATTGGGGATTAAAGCGGGCCTATTTGCCCAGATGACCCCTGCCCCATTCAACAAATCAAAAACAAATTTTCTAATCCCTTGATATCTTTGTGGTTGTGAAATTTGTTTCTGTTGTGGTTTGGTCCTTGTCCACGTTGTTTGTCAGTCTGTTTGTCTGTGTCAATATGTTAATTGTCATTGTCTTCTGTCTGCGTCCCTTTGTTAGTAGTCATTGTGTTCTCTCCCCCGTCTATGTCTGTCATCCATGCTTGTCATCCTTGTGGTCCGTCCCCTGTCCATGTCAGTGGTCTGTTTTGTCATTGTCTTTGTGATCTGTCCATTGTTTATGTCTCTGTTTTTTGTCATTAAGTCTTTATCCTGTGTTCCTCGATTTATCATGTTATGTTTCCCTGTTTGCAGCTTGTACACTTCTGAGTTCCATGTTTGTCTATTGCCTTTGTTTTCTGTTTTGTATTTGGTTGTTTTGTAACTCCCTTTTTAGGTTGTGTATTATTATCTTGATGTTTTTGGGTTCCACCCGATGGCTTTATGTTGAGTTTTGAGTTACCTTTTGTATGTTAGTGTCAGCATGTATGTTACTTCCCAATCTCACCTATTTCCAGCACATGACACTCATTTGTTCTTTTGTTCCATTGTTTTAATCTTTTTTTTTTTGGACTGGATAATTAAATCACATTTGTTTTCACCTAACCTCCCGCTTGGTTGCTGCCTGCGTCACTGAGTTCATTTTGTACTGCTAATCATAACAGAAGAAAACGGCCAACATGAACCCAGCAGGCAGCTCTCCAAACTTTGTGGCACTCAAGAACTTTTTTCCAAACTTGACTGCCTTTTTCAATTATTATCACAGCTGTTACAACCCAGGAAAGAAAAATAGTTTTTGGACAAAGCATGGGAGTTAATTGAGAACAACTCATGGGTCTGTGATTGGTTCCTGGACCCGTTTGCCCTGAAAGCCCTTTTCCATGAGGGCAGGCTTCCGGATTGGGTTGGGTGACATGCCCTCTAGATCTGCACTCTAAGCCTTCGCTCCTATAATTAGACAACACCTGTTCAGACTTGGATGAAAGATTCAGGCTTGACGCTGAGGGAGACTGTATTTTAGTTAGGAGTTACGAGTTACGTACAGTTGCAACACCATCAAGGTTTTTTAAGATCTGATACCTGTATACAGATTACACCAACAGCACAAACAGACTAGAAAGGGACAAAATACTCAACATCATACACACTGAACCTGACATCATGACAGCCTACCCAGACCTTTGCCGCATCTGGTCACTGTTTATTCAGAGATAAATCCCTCTTTATATTGATGACCTCATGGACTTCTTATATTCACCCGACCCAAACAACGTTTCATTCTCCTCTGCTCCAGACACTCCCTGCACTCAGCCTCCCAGTCCGACCACAATCACAACCACCGAGACAGATGTGACCTCCCTTCAATCCCTCATCACAACCATCCAAAACACATTAACCAGCATACAGTCTCCGACCACCACCACAAAAGACCCAACCTCCATTCATCCACTTATCACAACCACCCAAGACAAAATAACCAGCCTAAAAAACATGAAGAGTATCAGAGGGCTGATGCACAGCCTGCAGGCTCGACATACTGCAACACCAACATACAAGTAAACATATATGTGTGTGTCTCTTCTTCACTTTGAAGCCATTCACACCACAAGTAAGAAAGACAAAGTAATTCAATCACATCAATGCTCATCAATATACTCTTCAGACCATCCATCATGGCTTCATGATTGTTGAGATTATATACCGTATTTTCCGGACTATAAGTCGCACCGGAGTATAAGTCGCACCAGCCACTTTATCCATTATAAAGAAAAACAAACCATAAATAAGTCGCACCGGAGTATAAGTCGCACCAGCCACTTTATCCATTATAAAGAAAAATAAACCATAAATAAGGTCCACTGGACTATAAGTCCCATGGACATACAGGTATGTTAACATGAAAAGTTCAGATGATAATATTGTGACGGCTACCGTTTTCGGATGCATATTTCACCAGTCGCAACTTGTAATCTGCAGAGTATGATTTTCTTTTTGGTGACATTTTTTCGGGCATTTTTTCGGGCCTTCTCCGTTGTCTTGTTATGTTATCAGTAACGTTAAAATTTTTATTTTTCTATGGTAGTCAGAAGTCGCAGGAACAGTTACACAAGCCTCGAGTGCCCTCTCGTGAGCTGCATTTTACCTACAGATATGTTTGTATTTTGCGGACCACATTGCGAGCCGAACCATGCAGCACCTACCTGCGCAGCTCATGACCACCCAGCGGTGTCGATCCAGCTCCTTCCAAGTGGAGACGCTAATCCTCCGCCGTCGCTCAGTGCTCCCATGCAGCTCTCAGCGTCAACTCTGCTCACACTGATATCCAAGGGTTGAAGCTGTCTTGTTAGCCGTCCCGGAATAAACACCATGTTCGTCTGCTTCAAACGCTTTTCACAATCATCGACGCCAGCTCCTTCCAAGTGCACACGCTAATCCTCCGCCGTCGCTCACCCAATGCTCCCACGCAGCTCTCAGCGTCAACTTAAACACTCTGCTCACACTGATATCCAAGGGTTGAAGCTGTTCTGTTCGCCAAGCCGGAATAACAGCAAGCACCGAGTTCGTCAGCTTCACACGCTGTGGGTGAGGTGAGGAATACGCATCCAAAGTTCTGTTCTCTGATTGGTTATCGCGACCAGCGTGAAATATAGGATGGCCGTCATACTACAGTGCCAATGATGCATTGCATTTCCTTTTCCGGTGGCCATTTTAAAACATAGATCGACTCTGTCACGTAAAATTGTTTTGTTACAGTAAATTCATTGAGATCCTACCGGTATATTTTTCATTTAGAAGTCGCACCGGAGTATAGGTCGCACCCCCGGCCAAAACATGTAAAAAAGTGCGACTTATAGTCCGGAAAATACGGTATATAAAAAAAAGTCCTTTGTAGACAATATTTTCCTTGACCTTTGACCAAGCTACTCCCATAGCTAGTGAGCTACCCAGAAGATGACAAAATGTTTACAGGAATTGCAGGTTATACCCTGAAGACTACCCCTCCCTGAGCCTGGTTCTGCTGGAGGTTTCTTCCTGTTAAAAGGGAGTTTTTCCTTCCCACTGTCGCCAAGTGCTTGCTCACAGGGGGTCGTTTTGACCGTTGGGGTTTTTACGTAATTATTGTATGGCCTTGCCTTACAATATAAAGCACCTTGGGGCAACTGTTTGTTGTGATTTGGCGCTATATAAATAAAATTAATTGATTGATTGATTGAAGCTTTGTTGGAGCAATCCGGTTTGCAGTATAAAAATAACATAAAATATATATACGAGGTCTGTTAGAAAAGTATCCGTTGCTGTTGCCTAGATTTCTGCCACCTCGTAGTCCACAGTAGCAGTCACAGGAACCTGTTTGTGTGTACTGGGGGTTCTCAGGCTAAAGCAGAGGGGGTTTCTGGGGTGGATGTTTGTGGCCCTGTTGGTGAGACAGCTCAAATAAATGTTGCTCAGCTTTTGCCAGTGACAGCTGACAATCTTCCCAGCTGTCTTCACATCTCACTACAGGTGCAGCTGAAGTACCACATAGTACCACAATATGCTTTCTATTGGGCAGAGGCAGAAGATGATCAGTGGCCTCTGGAGAAGCCTGATGTCTTTCAGGGTCCTTGGGAAGAACAGTCTCTGCTGGGCTTTCTTGATGATGCAGGAGGTGTTTAGGCTCCATGTCATGTCCTCAGTGATGTGTACTCCCAGGAACTTAAAACTTGAGGCTTCCTCCACCTCTTCCCTGTTAATGCACAGACCATTGTGGAGGTTTTTTTTTGTGCTTCCTGAAGTCTACTGTCTGTGTCTGGACTTCCTCCCTGTAGAGAGTTCCATTATTGCAAGTCTCACTATGGTTCTTCATAGGAAAATTTGATGAGGGTGTTGAAGTTGTACAAAAGAGTGCAGTCATGTGTGAAGAGAGAGTTCAGCGCATCCAGAAAGTATTCACAGCACTTCCCTTTTTTCTACACTTATGTTACAGCCTCATTCCAAAATGGATGGAATTATTTTTTCCTCAAAATTCTACATCAAATACCCCATAATGAAAATACAAAGAAAGATTTTTGTTTTGTGTTTTTTTTTTTTTTTAGATTTTGCAATTTTTAAAAAACAAACAAAAAAACAACAAGAAGTAAGAAATCACATGTACGTAAGCATTCAGCCTTTCCCATGAAACTCAGAATTGACCTTAGGTGCCTCCTGTTTGCACTGATCATCCTTCCACGGCTTAATTGGAGTCCACCTGGGGTAAATTCAGTTGATTGGACATGATTTGGAAAGACACACATCTGTCTACATATAAGGTCTCACAGTTGACAGTCAGAGCACAAACCAAGCATGAAGTCAAAGGAATCGTCTGTAGACATCT
Source organism: Thalassophryne amazonica (assembly GCF_902500255.1). NCBI lineage: Eukaryota > Metazoa > Chordata > Actinopteri > Batrachoidiformes > Batrachoididae > Thalassophryne > Thalassophryne amazonica. The sequence continues at coordinate 525,601 of NC_047108.1, forward strand.
GAGAAAGGATTGTCTGGAGGCATAAATCTGGGGAAGGGAACAGAAACATCTGCTGCTTTGAAGGTCCCAATGAGCACAGTGGCCTCCATAATCAATAAATGGAAGACAATCAGATCCACCAGGACTCTTCCTAGAGCTGGCCGCCCGTCTAAACTGAGTGACTGGGGGAGCAGGACCTTATTCAGGGAGGTGACCAAGAACCCAATGGTCACTCTGTCAGAGTTCCAGCATTGAGGAGAGAGGAGAACCTTCCAGAAGGACAACCATCTCTGCAGCAATCCACCAATCAGGCCTGTATGGTAGAGTGGCCAGACGGAAGCCACTCCTTAGTAAAAGGCACATAACAGCTCACCTGGAGTTCGACAAAAGGCACCTGAAGGACTCTCACACCAGGACAAACAAAATTCTCTGGTCTGATGAGACAAAGATTGAACTCTTTGGTGTCATGTTTGGATGAAACCAGGCACCATCCCTACAGTGAAGCATAGTGGTGGCAGCATCATGCTGGGGGGATGTTTTTCAGCAGCAGGAACTGGGAGACTAGTCAGGATTGAGGGAAATATGAATGTAGCAATGTACAGAGACATCCTGGATGAAAACCTGCTCCAGAGAGCTCTGGACCTCAGACTGGGGCGACAGTTCATCTTTCAGCAGGACAATGACCCTAAACACACAGCCAAGATATCAAAGGAGTTTCTTCAGGACAACTCTGTGAATTTCCTTGAGTGGCCCAGCCAGAGCCCAGACCTGAAACTGATCCAACCTGATGGAGCTTGAGAGGTGCTGCAAAGAGGAATGGACCAAACTGCCCAAAGATAGGTGCACCAAGCTTGTGACATCATATTCCCAGCAACCATAGTCAATTGTCTTCCGGGGGCCAGAGCAGGCGACATTGATGGAAATTTGAAACTGCTGGCTAAGGCTAAGCGTAAATTTGGTAAGATTGTAATTCACGTCGGCAGTAATGATACCCGGTTACGCCAATCGGAGGTCACTAAAATTAACATTGAATCGGTGTATAACTTTGCAAAAACAATGTCGGACTCTGTAGTTTTCTCTGGGCCCCTCCCCAATCGGACCGGGAGTGACATGTTTAGCCGCATGTTCTCCTTGAATTGCTGGCTGTCTGAGTGGTGTCCAAAAAATGAGGTGGGCTTCATAGATAATTGGCAAAGCTTCTGGGGAAAACCTGGTCTTGTTAGGAGAGACGGCATCCATCCCACTTTGGATGGAGCAGCTCTCATTTCTAGAAATCTGGCCAATTTTCTTAAATCCTCCAAACCGTGACTATCCAGGGTTGGGACCAGGAAGCAGAGTTGTAGTCTTACACACCTCTCTGCAGCTTCTCTCCCCCTGCCATCCCCTCATTACCCCATCCCCGTAGAGACGGTGCCTGCTCCCAGACCACCAACGACCAGTAAAAATCTATTTAAGCATAAAAATTCAAAAAGAAAAAATAATATAGCACCTTCAACTGCACCACAGACTAAAACAGTTAAATGTGGTCTATTAAACATTAGGTCTCTCTCTTCTAAGTCCCTGTTGGTAAATGATATAATAATTGATCAACATATTGATTTATTCTGCCTTACAGAAAGCTGGTTACAGCAGGATGAATATGTTAGTTTAAATGAGTCAACACCCCCGAGTCACACTAACTGTCAGAATGCTCGTAGCACGGGCCGAGGCGGAGGATTAGCAGCAATCTTCCATTCCAGCTTATTAATTAATCAAAAACCCAGACAGAGCTTTAATTCATTTGAAAGCTTGACTCTTAGTCTTGTCCATCCAAATTGGAAGTCCCAAAAACCAGTTTTATTTGTTATTATCTATCGTCCACCTGGTCGTTACTGTGAGTTTCTCTGTGAATTTTCAGACCTTTTGTCTGACTTAGTGCTTAGCTCAGATAAGATAATTATAGTGGGTGATTTTAACATCCACACAGATGCTGAGAATGACAGCCTCAACACTGCATTTAATCTATTATTAGACTCTATTGGCTTTGCTCAAAATGTAAATGAATCCACCCACCACTTTAATCATATCTTAGATCTTGTTCTGACTTATGGTATGGAAACAGAAGACTTAACAGTATTCCCTGAAAACTCCCTTCTGTCTGATCATTTCTTAATAACATTTACATTTACTCTGATGGACTACCCAGCAGTGGGGAATAAGTTTCATTACACTAGATGTCTTTCAGAAAGTGCTGTAACTAGGTTTAAGGATATGATTCCTTCTTTATGTTCTCTAATGCCATATACCAACACAGTGCAGAGTAGCTACCTAAACTCTGTAAGTGAGATAGAGTATCTCGTCAATAGTTTTACATCCTCATTGAAGACAACTTTGGATGCTGTAGCTCCTCTGAAAAAGAGAGCTTTAAATCAGAAGTGCCTGACTCCGTGGTATAACTCTCAAACTCGTAGCTTAAAGCAGATAACCTGTAAGTTCTCCAACTTACGGGTTATCTGCTTTAAGCTCACTAAGTTATTTTCATTAGTTACTTCATCCAAACCATCAACATGTCTATTAGACCCCATTCCTACCAGGCTGCTCAAGGAAGCCCTACCATTATTTAATGCTTCGATCTTAAATATGATCAATCTATCTTTGTTAGTTGGCTATGTACCACAGGCTTTTAAGGTGGCAGTAATTAAACCATTACTTAAAAAGCCATCACTTGACCCAGCTATCTTAGCTAATTATAGGCCAATCTCCAACCTTTCTTTTCTCTCAAAAATTCTTGAAAGGGTAGTTGTAAAACAGCTAACTGATCATCTGCAGAGGAATGGTCTATTTGAAGAGTTTCAGTCAGGTTTTAGAATTCATCATAGTACAGAAACAGCATTAGTGAAGGTTACAAATGCTCTTCTTATGGCCTCGGACAGTGGACTCATCTCTGTGCTTGTTCTGTTAGACCTCAGTGCTGCTTTTGATACTGTTGACCATAAAATTTTATTACAGAGATTAGAGCATGCCATAGGTATTAAAGGCACTGCGCTGCGGTGGTTTGAATCATATTTATCTAATAGATTATAATTTGTTCATGTAAATGGGGAATCTTCTTCACAGACTAAAGTTAATTATGGAGTTCCACAAGGTTCTGTGCTAGGACCAATTTTATTCACTTTATACATGCTTCCCTTAGGCAGTATTATTAGACAGTATTGCTTAAATTTTCATTGTTACGCAGATGATACCCAGCTTTATCTATCCATGAAGCCAGAGGACACACACCAATTAGCTAAACTGCAGGATTGTCTTACAGACAAAGACATGGATGACCTCTAATTTCCTGCTTTTAAATCAGATAAAACTGAAGTTATTGTACTTGGCCCCGCAAATCTTAGAAACATGGTGTCTAACCAGATCCTTACTCTGGATGGCATTACCCTGACCTCTAGTAATACTGTGAGAAATCTTGGAGTCATTTTTGATCAGGATATGTCATTCAAAGCGCATATTAAACAAATATGTAGGACTGCTTTTTTGCATTTACGCAATATCTCTAAAATTAGAAAGGTCTTGTCTCAGAGTGATGCTGAAAAACTAATTCATGCATTTATTTCCTCTAGGCTGGACTATTGTAATTCAGACACAGATTGATGAAGAGTACTGTTTGTCACTCATTAAGTCCATGCCTCAGAGACTGCAAGCTGTTATAAAAGCCAGAGGTGGTGCAACAAAATACTAGTGATGTGTTGGAGCGTTCTTTTGTTTTTCATGACCCTATGTGTCTTTTTGAAAGGAATGTTTTCACAGTTTTTGCTCTATGGCAAGATGCATTATCATCTTGAAAAATGATTTCATCATCCCCAAACATCCTTTCAATTGATGGGATAAGAAAAGTGTCCAAAATATCAACATAAACTTGTGTATTTATTGATGATGTAATGACAGCCATCTCCCCAGTTTAGACACAGCTGACTGTGAACAACCAACATCTTTTGCAACATTGCGTGATGATTTACCCTCTTTTAAGAGTTTGATAATCCTCTCCTTTGTTTCAATTGACATCTCTCGTGTTGGAGCCATGATTCATGTCAGTCCACTTGGTGCAACAGCTCTCCAAGGTGTGTTCACTCCTTTTTAGATGCAGACAAACGAGCAGATCTGATTTGATGCAGGTGCTAGTTTTGGGGATGAAAACGTACAGGGTGATTCCATAATTTATTCCTCAGAATTGAGTGATTCCATATATTTTTCCCTCTGCTTGGTCTAAAAAAGTAACCGTTACTGACTGCCACAATCTTTTTATCTTGATTTCTTATAGTGTTTCTTAAAGCCAGAAAGTTGCCATTTGAAATGACTTTAGTTTTGTGTCATGTCTGTGATCTGCTTTTTTTCTACAAAATTAAACAACTGAATGAACATCCTCTGAGGCCGGTGATTCCATAATTTTTGCCAGGGGTTGTAATCTCTTGTACTTCCTGATTTACTCTCACCACATCATCCAGCCTTTTCTCTCGCTCATTTTCTTTATTCATCAGCTCTTCAAAATATTCCCTCCACCTTCTCAGCACACACTCCTCACTTGTCAGCACATTACCATGTGCATCTTTTACAACCCTAACCTGCTGCACATCCTTTCCAGCTCTGTCCCTTTGTCTGGCCAATCGGTACAAGTCCTTTTCTCCTTCCTTACTATTCAACTTCTTGTACAGCTCGCAATATGCCTTTTCCTTTGCTTTTGCCACTTCTCTTCTCGCCTTACACCGCATCTCCTTGTACTCCTGTCTACTTTCTTCATCTCTCCGACTATCCCAAAACTTTTGCCATCCTCTTTCTCCTCATGGTTTCCTGGACCTCTTCAATCCACCACCAAGTCTCCTTGTCTTCCTTCCACTGTCCAGATGTCACACCCAGTACTGCCCTAGCTGTCTCTCTCACATGTGCAGTACTTTTCCAGTTGTCCAAAATTGCTTCCCCTCCAACCAGTGCTTCTCTCACCTGCTCGCTAAATTTCACACAACAGTCTTCCTCCTTCAGCTTCCACCATCTGATCCTTTGTTGAGCTCTCACTCTCTTCTTCTTCTTCTTTACCTCTAAAGTCATCCTACAAACAACCATCCTATGCTGTCTTACGACACTCTCTCCTGCCACCACCTTACAGTTTTTGATTTCTTTTAGCTTGCATCTCCTATAAAGAATGTAGTCCACCTGTATGCACCTTTCTCCACTCTTATATGTTACCCTGTGCTCCTCCCTTTTCTTAAAGTAGGTATTCACCACAGCCATTTCCATCCTTTTTGCAAAATCAACTACCATCTGTCCTTCCCCATTCCTATCCTTGATACCATATCTACCCATTACTTCCTCATCACCTCTGTTCCCTTCACCAACATGCCCATTGAAGTCTGCTCCTATCACCACTCTTTCATGTTTGGGCACACTCTCCACCACCTCATCTAACACACTCCAGAAATCTTCTTTCTCCTTCATCTCACAACCTACCTGTGGGGCATATGCACTGATGATATTCATCATCACCCCTTCAATTTCCAACTTCACACTCATCACCCTGTCAGACACTCGCTTAACCTCCAACACACTTTTAACATACTTTTCCTTTAAAATGACCCCAACACCATTTCTCTTCCTGTCCTCACCATGGTATAACAACTTGTACCCACCACCGATGCTCCTGCTCTTACTTCCCTTCCACTTGGTCTCTTGCACACACAATATGTCTACCTTTCTCCTCTCCATCATATCAGCCAGCTCTCTCCCTTCAACAGTCATACTACCAACATTTAAAGTCCCCACTCTCATTTCCACCCTTCTACTTTTCTTCTTCTCCCGCTGTTTGTGGAAATGTTCTCCTCCTCTTCTTCGTCATCTTCGCCCAGCAGTAGCCCAATTTCCACCGGCACCCTGTACAGGGTTCCTCTTTGTAAATATAATCTATATAAATATTCATTTATTCCATTATCAGTGAAGCTCATAAATCAGCAGATAGTTCAGGGAAGATAGCTTAAGGGTATGTATTGCGGAATTTGCACAAAGATGTTAATAATGTTGTGTATTTATATTTTCTCCTTTGACTTACTGTGTTGTTTTTAATGTATGGGTGCTATGTACTGGATGTGTTGTTGTGTAGCAGACTCTGTCCAAGGCAAATTTCTCCTTAGGGAGACAAATAAAGACACTTTGACTTTGACTTTGACCCTGTTGGGCAACAGCACCGGTGGCGGACGTTGTTAACCCGGGCCGCGACCGATCCAGTATGGAAATTCAATTCTTAGTCTGCATAGTTGTTTGGCTTGTTGGATGCCCTTTTACGCCGGATGTTTCATGGTCTGACGTAGGGTTATTTGTGACAAGATGTATGGCTGCAAGAGACTGGACCCTAACAAAAGATGGAAAAGAATACAGTCCCAGACTGGATGCTTACCGATACAGACTAAACTGGATTGTTCCAGCAAGGGAAACTACACAAAGGTGAACTTTATATTCACTGTCATAAAGGGATGACAATGACCTAGCCACTGTTCCCGTATGCCTGTGGTCTCAGGGACCTGCAGACGTAGAATTGATAACAGGAATACAACCAATTCAGATACGACCTAAAACTGAATGCAGACCTTGTATGAGACAGTATCCCTTAAAACCTGATGCTGTTGAAGGTATAAGACCTGTGATTGAGGCCTTGTTGTCTATGGGAGTGTTGATTGAATGCCCTGATTCACCTTGCAATACATCAATATTTCCATTGAAAAAGGCACCCCCCTCCGTGGGATGGAGAATGGTGCAAGACCTTCAGGCGGTCAATGCTGCTGTGATCCAAAGGGCCCCATGTGTTCCAGATCCACACACACTGCTGAACTCCTTAATCCCCAAACCAAATGGTTTTCAGTAGTAGATATAAACAATGCATTTTTCTCCATTCCTATTCATGAAGATAGTCAGTTTTGGTTTATGTTCACATTTGAGGGAAAAGATACACATACACCAGAGTGCCTCAGGGTTTTGCTGAAAGCCCTACTATTTTTTCCATATCTTGTGGAAAAAATAGCTATTGCTTGCCTCTACTGGTGGTTGGCTCTCACTGCGGTATTGTATCACTTCCTGTTCCGGAGCACAGCGGTGTTTTTCTGTATCTGTTAGCTGTTTAATCTGCGCAGTTAGATTGATCTAGTTATCTAGATTACGATTTGTTTCCCAGTGTAATCTTTACGTGCCTTAACTAAAGCACTCCTTCTGCTGAATCACCTCTAAATTATTTATACATTATTCACTTTGCGTGTTTTTAGGAATGCGCTAGCTTAGCGTAGCTACTAGCTCTTAGCCGATTTAGCATGGCGGCTTCTCCTGTCTCTCCCGCACTTTTCTGCTCTGGGTGTGAAATGTTTAGTTATTCCTCGGCCTCCTTTAGCAGTAACGGTACTTGTAATAAGTGTAGCTTATTCGTAGCTTTGCAGGCCAGGCTGGGCGAATTGGAGACTCGGCTCCGCACCGTGGAAAATGCTACAGCTAGCCAGGCCCCTGTAGTCGGTGCAGACCAAGGTAGCTTAGCCGCCGTTAGTTACCCCTTGGCAGATCCCGAGCAGCCGGGAAAGCAGGCTGACTGGGTGACTGTGAGGAGGAAGCGTAGCCCTAAACAGAAGCCCCGTGTACACCGCCAACCCGTTCACATCTCTAACCGTTTTTCCCCACTCGACGACACACCCGCCGAGGATCAAACTCTGGTTATTGGCGACTCTGTTTTGCGAAATGTGAAGTTAGCGGCACCAGCAACCATAGTCAATTGTCTTCCGGGGGCCAGAGCAGGCGACATTGAAGGAAATTTGAAACTGCTGGCTAAGGCTAAGCGTAAATGACACCCGGTTACGCCAATCGGAGGTCACTAAAATTAACATTAAATCGGTGTGTAACTTTGCACAATGTCGGACTCTGTAGTTTTCTCTGGGCCCCTCCCCAATCGGACCGGGAGTGACATGTTTAGCTGCATGTTCTCCTTGAATTGCTGGCTGTCTGAGTGGTGTCCAAAAAATGAGGTGGGCTTCATAGATAATTGGCAAAGCTTCTGGGGAAAACCTGGTCTTGTTAGGAGAGACGGCATCCATCCCACTTTGGATGGAGCAGCTCTCATTTCTAGAAATCTGGCCAATTTTCTTAAATCCTCCAAACCGTGACTATCCAGGGATGGGACCAGGAAGCAGAGTTGTAGTCTTACACACCTCTCTGCAGCTTCTCTCCCCCTGCCATCCCCTCATTACCCCATCCCCGTAGAGACGGTGCCTGCTCCCAGACCACCAATAACCAGCAAAAATCTATTTAAGCATAAAAATTCAAAAAGAAAAAATAATATAGCACCTTCAACTGCACCACAGACTAAAACAGTTAAATGTGGTCTATTAAACATTAGGTCTCTCTCTTCTAAGTCCCTGTTGGTAAATGATATAATAATTGATCAACATATTGATTTATTCTACCTTACAGAAACCTGGTTACAGCAGGATGAATATGTTAGTTTAAATGAGTCAACACCCCCGAGTCACACTAACTGTCAGAATGCTCGTAGCACGGGCCGGGGCGGAGGATTAGCAGCAATCTTCCATTCCAGCTTATTAATCAAAAACCCAGACAGAGCTTTAATTCATTTGAAAGCTTGACTCTTAGTCTTGTCCATCCAAATTGGAAGTCCCAAAAACCAGTTTTATTTGTTATTATCTATCGTCCACCTGGTCGTTACTGTGAGTTTCTCTGTGAATTTTCAGACCTTTTGTCTGACTTAGTGCTTAGCTCAGATAAGATAATTATAGTGGGCGATTTTAACATCCACACAGATGCTGAGAATGACAGCCTCAACACTGCATTTAATCTATTATTAGACTCTATTGGCTTTGCTCAAAAAGTAAATGAGTCCACCCACCACCACTAATCATATCTTAGATCTTGTTCTGACTTATGGTATGGAAATAGAAGACTTAACAGTATTCCCTGAAAACTCCCTTCTGTCTGATCATTTCTTAATAACATTTAACATTTACTCTGATGGACTACCCAGCAGTGGGGAATAAGTTTCATTACACTAGAAGTCTTTCAGAAAGCGCTGTAACTAGGTTAAGGATATGATTCCTTCTGTATGTTCTCTAATGCCATATACCAACACAGTGCAGAGTAGCTACCTAAACTCTGTAAGGGAGATAGAGTATCTCGTCAATAGTTTTACATCCTCATGAAGACAACTTTGGATGCTGTAGCTCCTCTGAAAAAGAGAGCTTTAAATCAGAAGTGCCTGACTTCCGTGGTATAACTCACAAACTCGTAGCTTAAAGCAGATAACCCATAAGTTGGAAGAGGAAATGGCGTCTCACTAATTTAGAAGATCTTCACTTAGCCTGGAAAAAGAGTCTGTTGCTCTATAAAAAAGGCCCTCCGTGAAGCTAGGACATATTTCTACTCATCACTAATTGAAGAAAATAAGAACAACCTCAGGTTTCTTTCAGCACTGTAGCCAGGCTGACAAAGAGTCAGAGCTCTATTGAGCTGAGTATTCCATTAACTTTAACTAGTAATGACTTCATGACTTTCTTTGCTAACAAAATTTTAACTATTAGAGAAAAAAATTACTCATAACCATCCCAAAGACGTATCGTTATCTTGGCTGCTTTCAGTGATGCCGGTATTGGTTAGACCTCTTTCTCTCCGATTGTTCTGTTCTGAGTATTTTCATTAGTTACTTCATCCAAACCATCAACATGTTTATTAGACCCATTCCTACCAGGCTGCTCAAGGAAGCCCTACCATTATTTAATGCTTCGATCTTAAATATGATCAATCTATCTTTGTTAGTTGGCTATGTACCACGGGCTTTTAAGGTGGCAGTAATTAAACCATTACTTAAAAAGCCATCACTTGACCCAGCCATCTTAGCTAATTATAGGCCAATCTCCAACCTTCCTTTTCTCTCAAAAATTCTTGAAAGGGTAGTTGTAAAACAGCTAACTGATCATCTGCAGAGGAATGGTCTATTTGAAGAGTTTCAGTCAGGTTATAGAATTCATCATAGTATACAGAAACAGCATTAGTGAAGGGTACAAATGATCTTCTTATGGCCTTCGGGACGTGGACTCATCTCTGTGCTTGTTCTGTTAGACCTCAGTGCTGCTTTTGATACTGTTGACCATAAAATTTTATTACAGAGATTAGAGCATGCCATAGGTATTAAAGGCACTTGCGCTGCGGTGGTTTGAATCATATTTGTATAATAGATTACAATTTGTTCATGTAAATGGGGAATCTTCTTCACAGACTAAGTTAATTATGGAGTTCCACAAGGTTCTGTGCTAGGACCAATTTTATTCACTTTATACATGCTTCCCTTAGGGCAGTATTATTAGACGGTATTGCTTAAATTTTCATTGTTACGGCAGATGATACCCAGGCTTTATCTATCCATGAAGCCAGGAGCCACACACACCAATTAGCTAAACTGCAGGATTGTCTTACAGACATAAAGACATGGATGACCTCTAATTTCCTGCTTTTAAACTCAGATAAAACTGAAGTTATTGTACTTGGCCCCACAAATCTTAGAACATGGTGTCCTAACCAGAATCCTTACTCTGGATGGCATTACCCTGACCTCTAGTAATACTGTGAGAAATCTTGGAGTCATTTTTGATCAGGATATCTGGTCATTCAAAGCGCATATTAAAACAAATATGTAGGACTGCTTTTTTGCATTTACGCAATATCTCTAAAATCAGAAAGGTCTTGTCTCAGAGTGATGCTGAAAAACTAACTCATGCATTTATTTCCTCTAGGCTGGACTATTGTAATTCATTATTATCAGGTTGTCCTAAAAGTTCCCTAAAAAGCCTTCAGTTAATTCAAAATGCTGCAGCTAGAGTACTGACGGGGACTAGAAGGAGAGAGCATATCTCACCCATATTGGCCTCTCTTCATTGGCTTCCTGTTAATTCTAGAATAGAATTTAAAATTCTTCTTCTTACTTACAAGGTTTTGAATAATCAGGTCCCATCTTATCTTAGGGACCTCGTAGTACCATATCACCCCAATAGAGCGCTTCGCTCTCAGACTGCAGGCTTACTTGTAGTTCCTAGGGTTTGTAAGAGTAGAATGGGAGGCAGAGCCTTCAGCTTTCAGGCTCCTGTCCTGTGGAACCAGCTCCCAATTCAGATCAGGGAGACAGACACCCTCTCTACTTTTAAGATTAGGCTTAAAACTTTCCTTTTTGCTAAAGCTTATAGTTAGGGCTGGATCAGGTGACCCTGAACCATGCCTTAGTTATGCTGCTATAGACGTAGACTGCTGGGGGGTTCCCATGATGCACTGTTTCTTTCTCTTTTTGCTCTGTATGCACCACTCTGCATTTAATCATTAGTGATCGATCTCTGCTCCCCTCCACAGCATGTCTTTTTCCTGGTTCTCTCCCTCAGCCCCAACCAGTCCCAGCAGAAGACTGCCCCTCCCTGAGCCTGGTTCTGCTGGAGGTTTCTTCCTGTTAAAAGGGAGTTTTTCCTTCCCACTGTAGCCAAGTGCTTGCTCACAGGGGGTCGTTTTGACCGTTGGGGTTTTACATAATTATTGTATGGCCTTGCCTTACAATATAAAGCGCCTTGGGGCAACTGTTTGTTGTGATTTGGCGCTATATAAAAAAATTGATTGATTGATTGATATGGCTTGCAATTTGGTGAAATTTATTCCACCTCATGGAAGCCAAATATTGTTGTATGTTTATGATATATTAGTAGCATCAGAGACAAGACAGGCCTGCACTCAAGACACTTTGGCCTTACTGACTTTTTTGGCACAAAACAGTCATAAAGCCAGTAAGAATAAACTCCAGTATTGTCAGTCACAAGTAAAATATTTGGGACAGAATCTCAGTGCAGGTGGCCGTACTATTCTTGAAGAAGCTCCTAAACCACTGACAAAGAAACAAATGATGTCCTTCTGGGGTCCAGTCAACTGCTGCAGGCAGTGGATACCAAATTTTGCTGAAATAACAGGGCCCCTGTCAAATATGATTTATGGAAAAAAATCTTCCCATGTCAGCTGTTTTGACATGGATGGAACAAACTGAACAAGCCTTCTGTGATGTTAAAAAGGCCTTAACCTCTACCACAACGCTGGCCCTGCCAGACTATAGCAAACCTTTTGTTCAGATGGTCAGTTGTAAAGGGGACTTTATGACATCAGTGCTCACACAGCAACATGGCAGTAAACTGCGACCGGTGGCCTTTTACTCCACCAAGTTGGACCCTGTGGCTAGAGGTTTACCACCTTGTGTCCATGCGGTGGTCGCTGCTTCTCTGGCTGTCCAAGCCTCTGCCGGAGTAGTTCTGTTTCATTCACTGACATTGAAAGTGCCACATGCTGTGTCTGCACTTTTGTCACAAACAAATATGAATTTCCTCTCTCCAGCCAGACATTTGTCATGCATGACTACTTTGTTGTCTCAATCACATCAAAGGGATGTACATCATCTGGAAACCGATCTTACAAAGATCTTTTGCTGTCTTTGTTGCAAGCAGTCCAGCTTCCCACAGCCGTTGCCATTTGTAAGTGTGCTGCACATACTACCAGTCAGGACCCCGTTTCCCGTGGGAATCGTTTTGCAGATGAGACTGCTAAAGCTGCAGCCCAGGGTACGCTGACGGTCCTGTTCTCTGCAACTGACAGCATAGATTTACAAATTCTTAAAGATATGTAAAGTCATGCTCGGGCATCTGAGAAAGCTCTTTGGGCGCGTCACAATGTCCACCAAAATGCTGATGGCATTTATGCCTGACCCTCGAACAAACCGGTCCTGCCCCACAGCCTTTTCAAGTGGGCTACTGTTTTGAGTCATGGGCTGTGCCATGTCTCAACGGGAGGGATGGTTGGAGTGGTTAACACTTGGAAGACCAAGGACTGGTCAAATGACCAATCTACCTCTAAAGGCCCACAGGATGCTCAAATGACCAAGATCCCCTGTGGAGAGCTACTTCTGTTATGTAAACAAGGAAGTCTCAGAACACCTCAGGGGAGGGGCTGACTTGGCCAGCCACATTCTAGTGTTTGCATATTTAATGTCTGAAAGGGCTGCTGATTTGTGCTTAGGTGGATAAATAACTTTACCCAGGGGGGAGAGATGAAATTTTGTTTCCTGACTTGTATTGAAATGTACCAAAAAGCACACCAAAAGAAAACTTTGTTTTCTGGATTTTATTGAAATGTACCAAAATGTAGCAAAAAACACACCAAAAGAAAACTTTGTTTTCTGAATTGTATTGAAATGTACCAAAAAACACACCAAAAGAAAACTTTGTTTTCTGAATTGTATTGAAATGTACTAAAAAACACACCAAAAGAAAACTTTGTTTTCTGGATTTTATTGAAATGTACCAATAAACACACCAAAAGAAAACTTTGTTTTCTGGATTTTATTGAAATGTACAAAAATGTACCAAAAAAACACACCAGAAAACCAAAATATATACAATAGGTACAGGTTACAGTCACTTACAATGACTAACAGTCCCACACTGCCATGGAAGGTCTTTCTGCATTTGCCACAAGTATACCTGTCACATTTCAATACAATTCAGAAAACAAAATTTCATCTCTCCCCCCAGGGTAAAGTTATTTATCCACCTAAGCACAATCAGCAGCCTTTCAGCTAAGCAGGCACTTCTTCTTCTTCTTCATCTTTCGGCTGTTCCATTAGGGGTCGCCACAGCAGATCAATCGTTTCCCATCTCACCCTGTTCCTCTGTATCTTCCTCTGTCACACCAACCACCTGCATGTCCTCCCTCAGCACATCCATAAACCTCCTCTTTGTCCTCCCTCTTCTCCTCCTGCCTGGTGGATCCATCCTCATCATCCTTCTCCCTATATACCCTGGGTCCCTCCTCTGTACATGTCCAACCATCTCAATCTCGCCTCTCTGACTTTGTCTCCAAACCGTTCCCACCTGAGCTGTCCCTCTGATATGTTCATTCCTAATCTTGTCCATTCGTGTCACTCCCAAAGAGAATCTCAACATCTTCAGCTCTGCCACCTCCAGTTCTGCCTCCTGTCTTTTTGTTAGTGCCACTGTCTCTAAACCATCCAACATAGCTGGTCTCACTACTGTCTTGTAAACTTTCCCTTCACTCTTGCTGATATTCTTCGGTCACAAATCACTCCTGCCCACCTTTCTCCACCCACTCCACCCTGCCTGCACTCTCTTCTTCACCTCTCCACCACACTCTCCATTACTTTGAACAGTTGACTCCAAATATTTAAACTCATCTACTTCACCACTTCTACTCCTTGTAACTGCACTATTCCACTGGGCTCCCTCTCATTCACCACACATCTACTCAGTCTTGCTTCTACTTGACTTTCATTCCCCTTCTCTCCAAGCATATCGCCACCTCTCCAGACTAGACTTCAACTTGCTCTCGACTCTCACGCAGATCACAATGTCATCTGCAAACATCATAGTCCATGGGGACTCCTGTCTGATTCATCTGTCAACCTGTCCATCACCACTGCAAACAAGAAAGGACTCAGAGCTGATCTTTGGTATAATCACACCTCCACCTTGAATGAGTCTGTCATTTCCGACTCTGCGCATCTCATGCAAACACAAGAATTGGCTAGCCAAGTCAGCCCCTCCCCTGAGGTGTTCTGAGACTCCTTGTTTACATAACAGAGTAGCTCTACCGGGGGATCTTGGGGTCATTTGACTCTTCGGGACTTTACAGGTAGAAGAGAAAAGCGTGGACCTCCACTGTTAATAGTCATTTTTTAACGTTCGGGTTTCAGGCATATGCAAAAACTACTGCAGAGCATGCTTAATTTGTGCAAAACATAACCCGCAGGAAATGAGATGGCCAAAACCAGGAAAAGTCCTAACACCTCAATACCCGTTTCAAATAATCACATGGATTTTATTGAATTGAACCAATGTGAGGAGAGAAAATATTGCTTAGTACGATTGATGCATATAGCAAACGGGTGGAGGTGTTCCCCTTCAAACATGCCGATGCCAAGACATGGGATACCTGAAATATTGTACAGTGACAATGGCACACATTTTGTAAATAAAATCATCCAGCATTTAGCAGATCACTTGAGAATAAATGCAAAAACACACTGTGCTTACCATCCTCAAAGTGCAGGTTTAGTGGAAAGAACGAATGGAACAATTAAAAGTAGGCTCAGGAAATGCATGGAAGAAACAGGGAAAACTTGGGTTTACTGTTTAGATTTGGTGAAATTATACATGCACATAACACCCAGCTCAGAGACTGGACTTACACCATTTGAAATTCTGTATGGCAGGCCCTATAGGTACCAGACTTACAGAAAATAGCTTGGGCCTGATAATGAAGATGGGGGATTAGTTGAATATATGAGACGAGTGTTATCCCACAAGAATGTTATACACGCTAACAAGATGCCAGACTCTCCTGTTTCTGTGCAGGACCCTGAGAATCCGATTCAGATTGGCGTATGGGTGCTGATAAAGACCATTAAGAAAAAGAACTTGTCATCTCCGAAGTGGGAGGGTCCATTCCAAGTGCTGCTAACCATCCCCACTGCAGTGAAAATTGCAGAGAGGTCATCTTGGGTGCATCTATCCCACTGCAAACGACAAAGATACCTGAAAGATGCTGAACTGGACAAGGGAAACGATGTGTTAAACCAGTGTCGGCTGACAGCCTATGGATCCAGTACGGCTGGAATCGCGTCTAACAACAAGAAAGGAGACCAGAGTGTGATCAGAGGAACAAAGATGATGACCAAATTTGAACCAGATAAGACACCCAAGCTCATCTTGGGTCCTGAAGCAGACGAGGAAACCAGTTAAAGCTGAGAAAAAATCCTATCAACACAAGCTAGGATGAGAAGCAGGCAGACTACAAGCTTGAAATAGAGCACGGAAGCAGACGGTGACCACACCAGGAAGAGAAGCTGATGAATATGAGTCTTTGAGAACAGGAGACGAGGAAGTCCTGTTCCAATCCTGTGTACCTGCGTTTAAAGAAACGTCAAGAACAGGACACAGGGCAGAGCACATGACACATTATTTTACTTCCATTTGCAGCATGCTTTACATATACTGATGATGGTACAGATTTATGCATTACATCTGAAGGGAAACAACATAAAAATAGTTCCTGATTCCCTCAGTCCCCAAAACCTGAATTGCTGGACTGAGACTCTGAACTGTCACCTTCAGTCCCTAAGCCCAGAACTGTCGAACTGAAATTCTGAACTGTCACCAAAGAAAGAAGATATCTCCAAGAGCAAAACTGTTGTCTCTCTCACTAAAAAAAAAAAAAAAAAAAAAAAAAAAAAAAGAGAGAGAGGAAGAGACATATCAACAGGCTGCTCAAAGACTGTTTTAGCTATGGAAAGATTTGCTGCTAGAGCAGGGTGCAAAGTGCACACTCTGCTGATGATTCTGACAATTATTGCTATAATTGTGGCATTTACTGTGTGGGGGTATGAAAAAATATATGAACCACATTACAATTCAAACCAGAAGCAAGTGAAATCACGATCAGGTTTTGAGTGGCTGTTTGATACGCCACGTAGTCCATATCAGATGAACATGTGGTACAGATATGCTATAAGTTTTTGGCTAATGAGGTGAATGTGAACCCACACATAAAACCACTGCTGCTCCTGAATGTCAGCCTTTTGTTTCCACATGTGGTAGCATTAGCAATCGATCCCATGGCACTTAATCAATCAGTTCACTGACATACAGGCTCTTATATAACGACGAAGACACCAAAAACATATTTAAAAATTTCTTACGTGCAGAAGGGTCACTTGATACACCTGTGCACACTAATCTTCTCCTTGATCCTGGAACTCGACTCACCTCTAAGCAAACAACCAGCCTTTGTTTCTGGTCCAATTACCAATTTGGGAAAGATAGCTGAGCTGTTGTGTAAAGTCATTTTGGGGCCGTGCACTCGCCTGTCGGATGGAAGCTTTAATCATACCCAAGCTCCCTATGGGGGTAAATGTATAGATTACTTCCAAGCGTCGGACCCAGTGGAAACGTACGCTCAGGTGAGCATGTATTGGCTGTGTGGCCACGCCTTCATAGCCCTCCCAGCGGAATGGACAGGCAGATGTTTGCTGTTAGCTCCTGTATTTTAATTTTTTATAACAAACTAAAACAAAGTTTGCATCATTTGAAACAGAACTGCTGGCAGCACACAGGGAGTAATTGAAGTTTTTTTTTAAATCTGACCCGTTGGTGTTCTTTCTCCCGGAGTCAAAATCATAGGCTGATGAAAACATATCCACAGAAGACATCCAGAAATACTTTAACTCTTTATCCCTGAGAATTGCTTGCATAAAGCTGCAGCTTTTCTTAAAATAGTATGTGACACTGGGTGCGTTTCTCAGCCGCCAATATGAAGAAAATCACTTATTTTAAGAACTGACAGTCTTTTCTGTAATTATTTTATTTGTCATAACCGTCCCAGCATTCACCACGGCTATCAATCTTTTCTTCAGTTTTCTGCTCATGACAAAAATAAATCCTATTAATGATCCATCAAGACAAAAACGTATGTTAAATTACACTGTCCTGAATGCTGACGTTACCATACGCAGTCCAAGACGGCGGCAGCGCTTCCACAGCGCCACCAGTGGCCGTTGTCTAAAATGCATCGGAGCTTCGGCTGTTGCTTCTACATTCTCTTTGGTGGTGCTGCCTTTACCTGATAGGTATGGAGAGCGAGTGGCTGGTCGGGTCCCTTGTTGGAGCTGGAGCCGTCCTCAAAGCAGGTGAAGAATATGTTTAGCTGATAAAGGAGGGCGGCGTCAGTGGACTGATTACCGATCTGCCTAGATACAGAAATATTCCTGACACCTTTTAACATGGCACAGCTGTTGTTTTCATTGAAGTTTCCTTCAATGAAAGCTTGAGGACTTGCACACCCGCTTCTCCAAAGCCACAGTACTCCTCCCTGTCCCCTCATCTCAGTGCTGTGGACTGGGGCTCTGAGCAGTTCCCGTACATGTTTGCACAAGGGTCTCTGGTTTGTTAACATTTAATGTGTTTTTTTGAGTTTGCGGTGTGCACATGCAGAACCTGAAGTAAGACAGGACTATCAGCCCTGTCTTACCGCAGCCTCTGTGGAGCTCAGTGTCTTCAAAACAGTCCTGCAAGGTTGAAACTTCCTCAGTCCAAATTAGTACCATCTTGGTGCATGGTTTTGTACTTCTGACGAGAGGTCTGTAGGATCAGGAACAAGGACAAGCGGTCCGACTGTCCAAGATGAGTGAGTCTTATAAGCTCCAGGAACATTTGTGCAGATTTGGTCCAGTGTTTTATTCTTCCTTGATTTGATGTTCACCTCCCTGTAGAATTTGGGCAGAACGGTCTTTAGGCTGGAGTGGTTAAAATCAGCTGCCACAATAAAAAATAAATAAAAATGCTCTCTGGGTGTTTGTTTTGTTGCTTGCAGAAAACATCATTCGCTGTTTCACAGCTGTGAATCTCCCGCCGTCTCGCAGTCCATGGCTCACACAGGAGGTTGGTTTCAGCAGAGTTTCTGGTGTCAGGAGCTCAACACTCACAGTGGAAACAAACCTGGTGAAGTACGGACAACAAGACAACATCGGGGCACAGCAGAGGTCCATCACAAGTGCTACACCTCCTCGAGATAACCATCTCAACTTGGGAGAACGTGTCACCGCTGTGCATTCTGGGACGTGCAGGGGGCCGCCGGGGGGATTACAGGAAACGTTAAAGTACTGAATACAGCTTCCCCATGGCTAGCTTAGCATTAGCCCAGGGAATAAACATAAATCCCAGTAATGAAGACATTTGAGAATTCTCTGGGCAGGTGTAAAGTCACTGTAGTCACAGTCAGTCAGAGCTGCGTGTCGTCAGAGCGAGCTGCAAAAAGTTTGTACCTGAGTTTTCAGAGGTGGTGTTTGTAATTGCCATCTGCCACGCCGGTGTTTGCCAACCCGGACAGTGGGAATACCACCTCAACCGGCAACTTAGCCCCGCGACTGGACAGCAACAACGTCCGAGGCCCGCCCAATATGGTGAATTCACTGAGGCCGCGCGCTGCGTCATTAAAGCCGCGCGTCACGAGTGCCGCTTCCCCGAGGCCTCGTGCAGCCACCGCGGATCCATCAGCGCGGAAACACCGAGGCCGCGCGGCACCAGCGCAGTGCAGATCCATCCCGGTGACAAACAACGCAGGCTGTTAACATCGGCGATCGACAAGCTGCTCATAAGCCGACCATGGGGCCTAAGAAGGTTCTGACAGCGGAGGAAGGTGACGATATTAAAAAATCTCTGGACTTTCTATCAGAGGAGATTTCTGTTGTGAAGCAGCAACAGAAATCAATTATGGATCTGGTGGAGGAGGTGAAGGCATTACGGCTCCAGAACGCTGAGAAAGACCGGCGTCTGGTGCAGCTGGAAAATAGAGTGGCTGAATTGGAGCAGTACACCAGAATTAACGACTTCATCATCACAGGTCTTCACATCAAACCACAGTCCTACGCACGGGCGGTAACAGATGAGAGCGGAGGGGAGCTCAGTGAACGGAGGTCAGCTCTGTGGAAAAACAGGTTGTTGATTTCCTCCTATCTAAAGGTATAGAAATGGATTTAAATAACATTGAAGCGTGCCACCCTCTGCCCCGGAGAAATGACGGTGATAAACGAACCGTCATCATGAGATTCATCAACAGAAAACACAAAACAGCACTGTTAAAACAAGGAAGAAAACTGAAAGGGACAAACGTATTCATCAATGAACAGCTCACCAAACGGAATGCCGACATCGCCAGGAAAGCATGCTTCTTAAAGAAACAGGGAAAAATCCAGCACACATGGACTTCAAACTGTAAAATATTCATCAAACTGAACGGATCACCAGAACAAGCAAAAGTTATGGCAATAAGGAACATCGAGGAGCTGGACAAATATGAACAATAGGTATGAGGACTCAAACACATCACAGCACCATGATGCAGACTGGAGCAACCCACTCATCCACATCATCTACACCCGGAGACAAGAGAGACATAATGACTAAGGATAATGATCCGTTTATTTCTGCCCAGGAGCTCTGTCTAGATACATTTAATTATAATAACTCTGCTAACCACCCCTTCGAATCTGAAAATGATCCTGATACCTTTTTCAGTGAGAATATTGTGAGACAGTGCAAATATTTTACAGAAGAACAATTCAAAAATTATAAAATCAATGATGAAAATTTTTCAATTATACATTTCAACAGCAGAAGTCTTTCTCGTAATCTGTCCACTATTAATGATTGTTTGAAAACATCCAAAAAAACGTTTTTCAGTTATTGCAATTTCAGAAACATGGTTAAATGAGGATAATAAAGATCTGGTATATCTTGATGGTTATGAATTGTTCCTGGTTAATAGGCAGACGAGAAGGGGCGGAGGCGTTGCATTGTTTGTAAGGTCAGATTATAACTGTAAACTCATTAACAACATGTCATTTACAGTGGACAACATCATGGAATGTGTTACCATAGAAATGACATCTATAAACTCCAAAAACATAGTTGTTAGTTTCATTTACAGAGCTCCTGGGACAAATATTGACACCTTTGAAGACATTATCTTAGGAATGTACAACAAAATCAACAGAAATAAGCATTTATTTGTCTGTGGAGATTTCAATATAGATTTTTTAAACCCTCACAATCATCCACAAATTACCTCATTTATAAACACCTTGTACTGTTTAGGACTGTTTCCAACCATCATTCATCCTAGCAGAATAACTATGGACTCAACAACTCTCATTGACAATATTTTAACTAACGTTATATCCGGTAATCTTAGTGGGGGACTACTGGTCAGTGATATCAGTGATCACTGGCCAGTTTTCTCAGTCTTTGCATTGGAGGGTTGTTGTATGTATCGAAGCAATATCAAATTCATGAGTAGAAAAGTGACACCTGAAACAATTGATAATTTAAGGGAGGATTTATCAAGTCAGAATTGGTCAGATGTTTTTGTTGATGATGTTGACAGGTCATATGATGCTTTCATCTCCATTTTTTCCAGTTTGTATAATAAACACTGTCCATTTGTTGACAAAATATATAGAAATCAATATAGCAACAAACCATGGATAACTAAGGGGCTTCAGAGGGCATGTAAAAAGAAAAACGTACTATATAAACAATTCATAAAACTACGAACTAAGGAAGCTGAAAGTAAGTATAAAACATATAAGAATAAGTTAATCAATATCATGAGACTCAGTAAAAAAATATATTATAATGAGTTACTTGTCAAAAATACAAATAACATCAAAAACACATGGAACATATTAAATGAAATAGTAAAAAAGAATAGAGTAACTAGAGATTATCCTTCATTTTTTCAGAGTAACAACTACATCATGATTGATAACGACGAGTCTATTGCTGAACACTTTAATGAATACTTTGTTAATGTGGGTAAAAAGCTTGCCAGTAAGATTGACTCATCAACTAATAACTTCTGGGTAAATAATTCAACGTTTAACAAATCTGTTTCAATGTTCATTGGTGGTACTCATGAAAGGGAAATACTTGATCTGGTTCATGGTTCAAAAAGTAAGAAATCGACTGATTTTAATAATTTGGATATGGCTTTATTAAAAAAAGTTATTGATTGTATAGTAAAACCGTTCAATTATATTTGCAATATGTCACTAAGTACTGGTAAATTTCCTTCTCAAATGAAAATAGCCAAAGTAATTCCTCTGTTTAAAACTGGTGACAAACACACATTTTCTAATTATAGACCTATATCACTCCTGCCACAATTTTCCAAAATTTTGGAAAAAATATTTGCTAAAAGATTAAATGATTATTTACTGAAGCATAACATCATTTGTGAAGAACAATATGGATTCAGAAGGTCTCGAACTACATCACATGCTTTGATGGACTTTGTGGAAAGTATAGCAACTGCAATTGATAATAAACAATACACAATAGGTGTTTTTTTTTTATTTACAGAAAGCGTTTGACACAATTAACCATGGAATACTATTAAGTAAACTGCAGAAATATGGAATCAGAGGTCTGGCATATGAATGGATAGCTAGTTATTTACAAGGCAGATTTCAGTATGTTCAATTCAATAATACAAATTCTGAACTCAGGGATGTCACATGTGGGGTGCAGCAGGGCTCAGTGCTGGGTCCTTTGTTGTTTATAATCTATATAAATGATATAAGTTGGGTGTCGAGTTCACTGAGATGTGTCCTTTTTGCGGATGATACAACTGTGTTCTGTAGCGGTGAAAATCTTGAACAGCTTCTGGACATAGTGAAGAAAGAACTGGAAAAATTTAAGGTTTGGTTTGACGCTAATAAGTTGTCACTCAACCTTGGGAAAACTAAATTTATTATATTTGGAAATAAACAGGCACCCAAATGTAAAAATATAACTATAAACAATAAGGAAATTGAGTTAGTAACAGAGAATAAATTTTTAGGTGTTATAATTGATAATAAACTTAGCTGGAAACCACATACAAATTATGTGAAATCAAAATTGTCAAAAACTATAGCCATTTTGTATAAAGCCAAAGACCTACTGCCGCAAGAAGGGTTACTTACTTTATATCATTCTCTGATGGTACCATATATGACATATTGTGTTGAGTCATGGGGAAACACTTACAAATCAAATACCAATCCAATATTCCTTTTGCAAAAACGAGCCATACGAATCATCTGCAATAAACAATATCGTGAACCAACTCATTCTCTATTTGTGTCTTTAAATTTATTAAAATTCATTGATTTGGTCGATTACATTACAATTCAAACTTTATTTCGAGCGAAAAACCAAGCCTTACCGAGACATGTCCAGAGTCTGTTCCGATTGAGGGAATCCAGATATAGTTTAAGAAGTTGTGCAATTTTTATGAAACCACCAGTAAGAACAAATGTAAAGGGTTTTTGTGTGTCTGTGGTTGGGGTGAGGAAATGGAACAAATGTTCAACAGAGGTTAGAATGAGTAGTACCTTAGTGAGATTTAAGAAACTACTCAAAAAGAATTATGTCTAAGTATCATAAAGAAGCAAATATAATTTGATTTATATGGAATGTTCAATTTATAAGTGGGACTTATTGTATATTTGAATGTGTGGGTATGTATATGCGTATGTAGATATATAGATATGGGTAGGTGTATATGTATATAAGTGACTGTGTATATCTATGTATATATTTATGTTTGTAAAGTATATACGTATGTATATAGGTATATATGGCACAGCCCAAGCAGAGGGTCACCCCCAAGAGCCTGGTCTGCTTGAGGTTTCTTCCTTATAGGGAGTTTTTCCTCACCACAGTTGCCTAGTGCTTGCTCTGGGGGTTGGTAAGGTTAGTCCTTACTGGCGTAAAGTGCCTTGATTCGACTTTCTTATGATCTGGTACTATATAAATATAATTATAAGTGAATAGTATATTGATGTGTATGTCTGTGTGTCGACATGTAGTAGTGAATTTATATTTATGTAAATATGACTGATTAGAATTGTTGGACTTGTACTAGCAGGGGTGGGCGCTAATAAGCTTTGCTTCAGCCCACACCCTTTCGGACTCACTAGTTTTGTCTGTGTTTGTTTGTGGAATTGTTCATTTTTTTCTATTTGAATATTTTGTGTGCCGAATTAAAAAAACTTTGTCACTTGTCACTAAAGGTCTGCATTGTAGTGGAAAGCTGTACCAACATTCAACGTCCTCAGTTTGCATTAAGCAAAGGCCATAAATTTAATCAAAAAGAAGAACCCAACACAGCAAGGCCTGGTATATCTCCAAGTGTCAAAGGGAGAGCCTCCGAGCCAACAAAGGATGGCTCAGTGTCATAAACCCCCACAATTTCCAGGATTTAAGACTCCCCAAAGTGCATTCCTCACAAGAGTGTGAATCCTTTATCAGATCCCAGACCAGATGTTGACCACTCCTTTCTCATCAAAAACACAAACAAAAGAAGAACATACTTTCTCCCAAAAGTTTCAGAACTATGTTTAACAGCAGTATTCCAGTAAAGGTCACAATACAGACGAACTACCATCAACTTGGGAAGCACACTGCAATTTGTCTGGTTCAAATCGATGCCGGATTGACAAATATCATATTTTACAATGAAATCCAAAACCCAGTCCCTTCTGGTCCATGGAGCAAGAGTGACCCCTGTTGGACAAATTGGGGAAGGGCATATGACCAACTCGCGCAGTGTTAAAACTGTAACCACATTTAAACAGTTGTATTTTGTGCTGTAACAAGAGAAAAAAAAAACACAGAAAAGAAAGAAACAAATGTGATCATTTAACCTCACACATGAGATTTATATATTGTATCTTGTGTTCTGATTATAGACTGTAGGAAGTTTATCAAGTGTGTTTTTTATATAATTGTGATGTGTGTGTATTTCCACAGAAAACCATTTACAAATGTTATCCTACAGGACTTGTTTGGTTTTAAAGTGGGAATCTAAGAGTGGGCAGTGATTTATTAAAAAACTAGACAAAGAAACAGAAAAAAAAACTACAGTACCCAGAAGTCTTGGGGGTGGAGCTTTTAACCCTTTAAAAGCACGTGCCCTTGAGGAACTCACTCTCTTCTCTTACGGGCCAACCTCTTCTTTTCTCCTCTTCTTTTCTTGGGTCTCAAGATGCTGCCTAGCCATCAAAAATTTTTATGGCCCTTTGTCTGCAACCACGTGTTGTGTAAAACGTATTTCTTGTTTGTGCGCGCCAACAACAAATTACTACTTCTTTTTTATCTACAGATAACTTTTGCTCAACTTTTGTAAAGTTAAATGTGCAGACGCATTTAACTTCCTTTTGCGATTTATCAAATTAAAACCATTTTTCTTCTTGAACTCCAAATTCATCTCGCAAACATTCTTCTTACAAAGTCAACTATTTTTGTATCAAGTTTTGTGATTTGATCCAGCTTCCAAAGACAGACGTCAACAGCGATCTGAACCACTGCCGCAAGTCACAGCTTAACAACGGAAAGCATTCCCGGTAACCAACTGGGCATGGTAACCAGCAGTCTCTTTCTCAAGGTCCCTGAAGCAGCTGTGTGACAGACGGATCACCAACTGAAAACAAGACGATTCCAGCACCTGACCTCAAGGAGACCGATCTGCACAGCACATCCAAGTAAGACCGGGCTACGGTGTCAGATAAAAACAGAGTGGCTTTTATTTAATCCTATTCACCTTCAATAACCATCTCATGTTAATAAATACCAAAGTAAATTCCCTGCTGATTAGGATGAAATTCATTCTTAAATTCCTGCAACTAAACCAAATTATCTGAACGTCATATAATAATTGCTCAGTGAAATTCATCATCCTCAAATTGCCTGACTATGATATGTGCTGTTATTTAACTCCTGACTGAGTTAAATAAATGTTTAAACGTGCAAAGTTGTATGTGATTTTGTACGGTTTTACAGAGGGGGTCGGACTTGAGGTGTGGAACTTACTCCTGAAGATTAGAGACTGATTTTAATGTTTCCTATTGACTGACCCGAAAATCGGTGATATTATAACCTTGTTATAACAACATTCAGTCATAGGTGGTACCCCCAGTATTCGAGGTAAAATTATCCACAAGTGATAATTTTATACATTTATGGCTGGACAGAAAGCTGAAAGGTTGAAGTTTTCATTCCAGTGTCAATATTGGCTCTGCATCTTGTCAGTCTAACATAAAGACCTGTTTGACACTCTTGGACTGATGCCAAAACTCAATCATTTTTGTTCGCTGTAGTTTGGTTAATCTTGGCATTTTCCTGAGTCTTGCTTGGCATCAACATAAACTTCAGCGTCTCTGCAAGTAAAAAAGAAACATAAGTGAGTAAGTTTGTAGCATTTAAGGGTCAAACCGAGTGTTTTATATGTTGTAGATTTTTTGGGACACCTTATATATCTATCTTATATAAAATATAGATCTTGCAGTCGATTAGCAACAAGGCAAGTTTTAAAAGACAGTTAAAGTTCAGTTTATTCAGTCAGCTAAGGGAAGACGATCACACCACCTTTTTATTTATTTTTATTTTTTTAAACTGAGTTCTGGTCCTAAAGACGAGTTTATCTTCTAGTCCATTATTTTCTTGTCCAAAACATGGTGCTAAATCTGTTGTTTACACTTCTACAGGGATACAGTTGCTATTTATTTTAATTTATTGAAATCTTATTGTTCTCTGTTCATTGATATATTCACCTTTCTGTGTTTATATAGATTTTACAAAATTAACTCAATCAATTGTGTAAATACTGATTTTGTTTTACTCTAAATACTATTTTATCTGAGGGAACAAGGCTGTCCACGCTGCCACACTGAGATACCTCAGTAATATCAAAATAATTTATGACTGAAAATAAAATGTGAATTTTTCTTAACAATGAGTTTTGTTCTTCAGCAAAAGGATGTGGTTCTTCAGGAAAAATATCAGGATCTCCAAGAATGATGCCAGCCAATATTTCTTTGAAATCCTGGGAAAAAAGTAGAAATTGCTGCAGTGAGGCTGGCAACCGTCTGATATCACACACATCTCTGCACTTTGCCACTGGACTGACTAACACCCCCCCCAAATATATATTTTTGCGGTGCAAATATGCAAATATGACTCAAGAAAATATTTTATATGTAGTGGTAACTTTGTGGAACAGCCTCCCTCATCATGTGGTAAATGCTCCAAGTGTTATTACTTCAAAGGAATACTATAATTATTTTATGGTTTTTATTGATTGATGATTTTATTATGGTGTTTGATGACTTTTACTGTGCTATTTATGAGTTTTATACGGTTATATTTATGAGTTTTGCTATGATGCCTTTTTAAATGACAAATGATGTGTACTTTTATTGTATTTTTATGCATGTTTTATGAATGATTACTGATCATTGACCACGATTTTCCGCCTCAGTTGCTGACAGTCTGCATGCTCTTATCAATAATATTGTCAAGTTTTGTCCTGAATACAATTTAAAATCAAGAATAACTTCATTCAAACTACACTTTGAACATACTTTGAGGGGATAACTAGCTGAAGCCACAGCAGAAAATGTAAGAAAACACGTAGAAACTGGTGTTATTACTGGCAGACAACTGGAAGTGAATGACCCCAACTCTCACAGCTGAGTGGCTGAAATCTCGGGGTCACAAGCTCACCAACAGAACTTAATGGAACGAGATCTTGAGTTGGCATTGTAAAATGGTAAATGGACTGCATTTATATCGCGCTTTTCCATTTGACTCAGACGCTCAAAGCGCTTTACAAATAATGCCTCACATTCACCCCGATGTGAGGGTGCTACCATACAAGGTGCTCACTACACCCGGGAGCAACTAGGGGATTAAAGACCTTGCCCAAGGGCCCTTAGTGATTTTCCAGTCAGGCTGGGATTTGAACCCAGGATCTTCTGGTCTCTCTACTTCCAAGGCCTGACCCACAAAAAGTAGGGTGCGGTTCGCATTCTTTTGCATTTTGAGGAAACAACATTCTGAATCTTCTCAAATCACCCCTCATAGCTCAACATCTGGGTCAGGGATGTTTTCACACACCTTGGTCTCTGTTATCACCGTGATACAGCTATCCAAGCAGGTGTTGGTAATCCACAATCTGTTGTCATCCAGCTTGTTAACAAGGAAGCAGGTGTTCGAGAGGAAGCTGAGTTAAGCCCCTTTCACACCGGGGCTGCTCCCAGTTGCTTCCTGTGGCGTCATGACAACGCAGGAATTTCTGCGTCAGGTGCGCGCAGCAGGTGGCAGAGAAGAGGTGAGAACGCAGCCTGCAGGTTCTCTGCTCAGAGAAGTCAGAGTCCACAGTTTGGCTGCAGACATCTGACTTCTCTTCTAGTTTATATTTGTTCTTGTGAGGAGCTGCAGGGCTGCGCTCTGAGTTCTGTTATAGTTTATCTTTCCTCCTTTGACAGCCAGATGCGGTAATAGGGTTTTAATTGTTCACATGTGCTCGCGTGAACGAACTGTCCGTGAGTGGACTGGAGATGTCTGGACTTTTTACTGGATGTCTCTGGCAATCAGTCTGTGAGCAGGACTTTTATGGATTTTATTTAAACACATTTGTGAGAGAAGAAGCTGCTTCACAGTGCCTCTCTTCACCAGACAGCTCCACACAGAGAGGAGCTGAGCTGCAATCAGCATTTTTTTTCCTGTGGTCTTTTTTTTTTAAGCGTGTAGTTTTTACTGCATTGAGTACACGGTATAAAAACAATCCTGCGTGATTTATACTGCAGGAATAATGGAACACAGCAGGAATCATAAATTGGTGTCGGGTAACGCCTTGTGAGGGTGTGGCTTCCAGTCATGAAGAGTACCGTCCTGATGCTCTGATTTGTGCATCCTGTCCACTCACACCTGAGCAGGATGTGAGTGGACCACTGCCTGGTCACTTGGATCTGCGCAGTATGTCAGGCTGAGAGACACTATGTCTGACACTGTGATCAGCAGCACGGGAGCACCCAGGGATCAATACAGGTCTGTCTAATCTCATGTAATCTCTAACCTTATTTGAAATAAAGCAGCTGACTTAATTACACCATAAAAAATGAGTCCGTTCTGTTGACTCAGTGTACCACCAGAGGGAGTCCACGTAGCACAGTTTGAGAACCATGGCTCTAAACAAAAGCACAGGTACATCTGCTAACAAAAATCAAATAATACAGAGTAACCAGGAGGGACATTTAAGATGATACAATCATTCCTTGACTCAAAAGCATGTCAAACATGTCAACCCTCTTTCCATTCATGCAATCTCGCCCATCTGTCTGGAGTATTTATTTCACGGTAGCACCAATCATACAACTTATGTGAGAATTGTAGAAATGCACTACCTCAAGAAACATCCCTGATGAAACTAAAACCACCTTTCTTAAGAAGAAATTCTTCTACCTTTAGCATAACATCATTATGACTAGCAATATCTTTTTTGCATGAAAATGTCTTGTTCATGTAGGCAGTTGATCGTGAATAAATCCTGAGCCAAAGAAGTGCCTGAAACACGCACACAAATGCAGCAAAACTTACCATTATCATCGACCACTCGGGTCTGCTTCTTGCAGCAGTCCACTGGAAGGCCGATCATCTCCACCTCCACAAAAGGATCAATGATCTGAGACAGAACCAGAACAGCAAGTCAATTTCTAACTGTAACTTAGACTGCATGACTGGACTGGGAGATTCTAAACCTTTAAGAGAATGTTTCATTTAAACAAAAGATTGTGGAATCTGAACAGTAGGTAAACAACACAATACTGGAGTTTCACCGGAGAAAGAACCTCCATGTGAATGTGGTTGCTTGGGGTTATTGGAGGTACTCAGATTTCCTCCAGTAGCTAAAAGACTTGTGGGTAAAGGGTATTTAGTGAACCAGATTTGCGTGTGTATGTACCAGAAACATGACACTAATCCCAGTTTTCTCAAATGGAAGAAAATAAAGGTATTTAATTGCAGTTTTAAATGCTCTCACTCGTTCCTGTAGTAAAAAAAAGGGAATATTTTCATATTGTATTTTCATCCATTTTTAACAGGAATACAAAAGATCAGCTATTCCCAATTTAAGAACACCTGGGTCAAACCTTGAATGATGATTTTCATCAACGTACGAAACTTGTATTAAGTATCTCTCTCCCCCCAAACGCACACATAATATTCTGCTCGTCCAGCGGAGGCCTGGGAGTCTGAGGGTTCGGTGCAGCATCTCAGCTGTTCCAAGGACTGCACTCTTCTGTACAAAAACGTCTGATGTTGTGACTGGAATCTGCTGGAGGCACTCTTCCAGTTTACCAATGAGACCACTTTGAACTTTACCTTCCACATCTGCTCCAGTTGTTCCTTCAGTTCTTGGTACTTCTCTATTTTCTCGTGCTCCTTCATTCTGATCTTGCTGTCAGCTCGGATTGCACAACTGCCGTCTTCTTGCCCTTGTCAACCAACGCTAGTTGGTTGGCCAGCAGCTGCTTGTCTGTCTGGAATTTGAAGCCCCACAGGACCTCAGCCCTGTCATTCTAAACCATCTTCAGGGTGTCTCCCATCAGCACATCTAATCCATGTGCAGCACAGATGTTCCTGTGCACTATTCTTAACACTTGGTTGTGACTCTCAGTGTACGCTGTATCAGCTTGCATCCTGCTACTATGTGCTGGACTGTCTCTGTGACACATCTGCAGAGCCTGCAACTTGGCTCACCAGCTTTGGTGGACTCCTTGCCTCTATGGATCTTAGGCTTGTTCTTGTGGTGCCATGATAAGAGCCTCTGTGCTGTCCTTTAGGCCATTCAAGTTACTGGTAGGACATCTTGATGTCAGCCATTTCCTCTATCTGTTGATGGTACATCCCATGGAGGGGCTTGGTCTTCCATGATATCTCCTCCTCCTGTTCCTTATCAACATCTGTCTTCAGTTGTCTGAGGCATTCCTGTAGCAGCTGATCTTGGGGGACCATCTTTCTGATATATATATATATATACATATATATATATATATACACACACACACACACACACACACACACACACACACACACACACACACACACACACACACACACACACACACACACACACACACACACACAGTGAGGAAAATAAGTATTTGAACACCCTGCGATTTTGCAAGTTCTCCCACTTAGAAATCATGGAGGGGTCTGAAATTTTCATCTTAGGTGCATGTCCACTGTGAGAGACATAATCTAAAAAAAAAAAAAAAAAATCCGGAAATCACAATGTACGATTTTTTTTTAAATAATTTATTTGTATGTTACTGCTGCAAATAAGTATTTGAACACCTGTGAAAATCAATGTTAATATTTGGTACAGTAGCCTTTGTTTGCAATTACAGAGGTCAAACGTTTCCTGTAGTTTTTCACCAGGTTTTCACACACTGCAGCAGGGATTTTGGTCCACTCCTCCATACAAATCTTCTCTAGATCATTCAGGTTTGGAGTTTCAGCTCCCTCCAAAGATTTTCTATTGAGTTCAGGTCTGGAGACTGGCCAGGCCACTCCAGGACCTTGAAATGCTTCTTACAGAGCCCCTCCTTAGTTGCCCTGGCTGTGTGTTTGGGGTCATTCTCATGCTGAAGACCCAGCCATGACCCATCTTCAGTGCTCTTACTGAGGGAAGGAGGTTGTTTGCCAAAATCATCCTCCCTTCAATACGGTGCAGTCGTCCTGTCCCCTTTGCAGAAGAGCACCCCCAGAGTATGATGTTTCCACCCCCATGCTTCACTGGGATGGTTTTCTTGGGGTTGTTCTCATCCTCTAAACATGGTAAGTGGAGTTGATTCCAAAAAGCTCTATTCTGGTCTCATCTGACCACATGACCTTCTCCCATGCCTCCTCTGGATCATCCAGATGGTCACTGGTGAACTTCAAACGGGCCTGGACTTGTGCTGGCTTGAGCAGGGGGACCTTGCTGCCCTGCAGGATTTTAAACCATGACAGCATCATGTGTTACTAATGTAATCTTTGTGACTGTGGTCCCAGCTCTCTTCAGGTCATTGACCAGGTCCTCCTGTGTAGTTCTGAACTTTCTCAGAATCATCCTTACCCCACAAAGTGACATCTTGCATGGAATCCCAGACCGAGGAAGACTGACAGTCATCTTGTGTTTCTTCCACTTTCTAATAAATAATCATAACAGTTGTTGTCTTCTACAGGGCTGTAAAATGAAAATTGTGAAATCCAAGGAAAATCTGCAGGCGGTCTGGGGGGGGGTTTGCAGCTCCCCAGGAGCTGGGGTCTAGGGCCCTGTGGGGCCCCAGAATTAAATTTTTATCTAATGATACTTTTTCAGCATCTCCTGGAACAAAAAGTCTCTAAATTAGTGGATATTTAAATGATCCCACATTTAACCTTTAATTTGACCTGTCAATGATGATGTTGAAATGGAAGTAGGACCTGGAATGATTTTCCTTTTAATTGTAAACCAAATTATGCATTAACTCAGAACAATTAAATTACATGACATTTATGAAGACTGAAAAGACTGTTACAGCATTTCAAAAACCACAGCTAAAGCTTGTAGAATATTTGGAAAATCATGGTAAAATATCAATAACATACCTTATAGTAAAAAGTCACTTATATTCTTGTGTAAATTCATGCAGCCTAAATCCATTCAAAGCCACAATGTCTTTTTTACAATGAAAGAAAGTCTAGATTAGTGGAAAAAAGCCACATAATCTTGTCTAAAATCCTGTTTGAACAGCAGAATGTTTATTTTCCAGGGAGAGAAAAATTCTTACCGTGTTTCCTGAGAGAGCACAGTTCACTTTTCCAGTTTCTTTTATCTTTCAGGTGTGTTGATGAAGCCAGCGACGATTCCACAGATTCTTGTCCTTATAAGACTTTCAAACAGTCTTTCTCACCATCTTCTCTCTGTGCGACGTCGCTCCGTGACACAGACATGCTGCACAAATCTTCTTTTAAAAACTTTAGAGCTCTAAAAGTTTGGGATGCTAAGTTTAGCTTAAAGGGCCTTTCACACTGCATACTTCAGGCCAATCTGTCAACGCGTCCGACACATGACGTCAGATGCTTTGCTTCAGAAGCGGCAAGGGGGCGGAGATTGCTACGTCACACTCTGGCTGTTTCCACAACCTGAAAAAAGTTCAGCGATCACCATCTTGAATTTGCGTCGCCTGAACCACAAAAAGCTTTAACAAACAGCAGTAGAACGATTCTCCATCACCCTGCTGGGAGAAACTTTTTTCAGCTACTTTTCAGAGTGACGCTGACCGAGGGAGGACCGACGACTTGGTGGGATATCGATCGAACCGCAACAGCGGGCCGACCCGCACGGAGAAGCCGGCCTTCAGGCATCATCACTGGACAGACCGAGGCAGGCAGCCGGGGTGATGGAGCAAACCCACTCAGTCCGAAATCTCCCACTTTTTGGATATATGCAAAGTCCCAGTTTGACCAACGGAGTTTAGTTCTGCAGCTTTATCGAGGTGAGAATAAAATAAAAATAAAACGTGACGTTTACTGAACTGTGAAGGTTTATTGATCGGCTAACGTTAGCTTAGCCTTTTAGCACAGTTGATCTGAGTGAACACTTTAATTTCTAAATGGTTCAGTCTTTTTTATTTTTACCAAATAAAGCTACAGCTTTTTTCAGACACCACAAAAGCTCAACTTTAAATTTTTTTTTTTTTTCGGGCGTTTTTTTCCATAATTTTTATTTTTTTTTCCTTTTTTATGTATAAACTGTTTAGTGTTTCTTTATATTTAAAGAAATTGTTGTGAAAGTGTAGGAACACGGACCCACAACAGGGGGCGCAAATGAACGGACAATGGAGGAAGTCAAATAATAACACTTTACTGTTGTGAATGAGCACAACAAACACGGCAGATCACAATAGAATGCAATGAAGTCAATTCACAGAATGTGTCATGTGGGCAGGCTCGAAGATAAGAGACGTCTGTCCAAAGCAGAACCGGAACCACACGATTTCCTCCGCCACCGAACCCCGGGAATACTGGAGCCACCAAGTCCCGAACTCCCAGGTGGCCACTGCCTCCGCTTGTCGGATCTGGTACTGCTGGCGAGGAACAAAAACAGTTAGATGTGGGTGCGTTTACACCCAGCAACACTTATGGTGGGAAAACCACCTCCACCTCTCATCAGAAAACTGGTATGTGCAGGAGTACTTATCAAAAAGGTTGGTGAAAAGTCCAACTCAATCTCCAGCTGCAAGTACTCACTGACTACTGTCAAAACACAAAGCAACAATGTTTACTGTCTGAAAGACAACACAACGGCTGAGTACGTTACCTCCTAAGAAGAGCGATATCTCGGCAAAGAGGTGGAGATGTCGTCTTGCTGATATACAAATGAAGATCAGATGATTGGTGACAGCTGTCATAGGTGATAAGTGACAGCTGTCACCCCGGCTGCTCCTGTGAGGCGGCGGCGCCCTCTTGTGCCTGGAGCCCGCACTCCAGGCAGGGTGCCCTCTGGTGGTGGTGGGCCAGCAGTACCTCCTCTTCAGCGGCCCACACAACAGAAATCTTTTTATTTGTCCCAGTCAGGAACATTTGCTGTGCAAACAACCAAACTTCCATTGATGAGCTGAACACCACGAAGTCCAGTCGAAAGAAAACATCTCTGCTTTTCAGCAACACCACCAGAGGTCAGAACTGCAGAAGAGACATTCATCTGGTCCAGAGAATCCAGCAGAACATCACCTGCTTCTAAATAAAAGGCTCTTTCAACAGCAACTATTTTATTATTTTTTAAAAAGCTGTTTCATTTTATATTTTAACAATAAATGAACGTACCATTAAAAATGTCCACGAATCAAAGTCCAAAGACATTTGCACAGGTAGAAGCTCTCCATTTATTGTGCTCAAATTCATATTTTAGAAATGACTCTGTCCTGATAACAACATTAAAGGCAGTTACATATCAAATCAAATCAATTTTATTTATATAGCGCCAAATCACAACAAACAGTTGCCCCACGGCGCTTTATATTGTAAGGCAAAGCCATACAATAATTACAGAAAAACCCCAACGGTCAAAACGACCCCCTGTGAGCAAGCACTTGGTGACAGTGGGAAGGAAAAACTCCCTTTTAACAGGAAGAAACCTCCAGCAGAACCAGGCTCAGGGAGGGGATGTCTTCTGCTGGGACTGGTTACATATTTTGGCGAAATTACAAGTTGAAATGTCCATTAAAAAAATTCATTATGAGGTTTATGTCACAGAAATCCTACTTTACAATCACACTGCAGTCATTGTTAAATTATTTCCTGTTGCATTTCACTTGCATTCACTTTATACATGCTTCCCTTAGGCAGTATTATTAGAAAGCATTGCTTAAATTTTCATTGTTACGCAGATGATACCCAGCTTTATCTATCCATGAAGCCAGAGGACACACACCAATTAGCTAAACTGCAGGAATGTCTTTCAGACATAAAGACATGGATGACCTCTAATTTCCTGCTTTTAAACTCAGATAAAACTGAAGTTATTGTACTTGGCCCCACAAATCTTAGAAGCATGGTGTCTAACCAGATCCTTACTCTGGATGGCATTACCCTGACCTCCAGTAATACTGTGAGAAATATTGGAGTCATTTTTGATCAGGATATGTCCTTCAATGCAAATATTAAGCAAATATGTAGGACTGCTTTTTTGCATTTGCGCAATATCTCTAAAATTAGAAAGGTCTTGTCTCAGAGTGATGCTGAAAAACTAATTCATGCATTTATTTCCTCTAGGCTGGACTATTGTAATTCATTATTATCAGGTTGTCCTAAAAGTTCCCTGAAAAGCCTTCAGTTAATTCAAAATGCTGCAGCTAGAGTACTAACAGGGACTAGAAGGAGAGAGCATATCTCACCCATATTGGCTTCTCTTCATTGGCTTTCTGTTAATTCTAGAATAGAATTTAAAATTCTTCTTCTTACTTATATGGTTTTGAATAATCAGGTCCCATCTTATCTTAGGGACCTCATAGTACCATATCACCCCTATAGAGCACTTCGCTCTCAGACTGCAGGCTTACTTGTAGTTCCTAGGGTTTGTAAGAGTAGAATGGGAGGCAGAGCCTTTAGCTTTCAGGCTCCTCTCCTGTGGAACCAGCTCCCAATTCAGATCAGGGAGACAGACACCCTCTCTACTTTTAAGATTAGGCTTAAAACTTTCCTTTTTGCTAAAGCTTATAGTTATGGCTGGATCAGGTGACCCTGAACCATCCCTTAGTTATGCTGCTATAGACGTAGACTGCTGGGGGGGTTCCCATGATGCACTGAGTGTTTCTTTCTGTTTTTGCTCTGTATGCACCGCTCTGCTTTTAATAATTAGTGATTGATCTCTGCTCCCCTCCACAGCATGTCTTTTTCCTGATTCCCTCCCCTCAGCCCCAACCAGTCCCAGCAGAAGACTGCCCCTCCCTGAGCCTGGTTCTGCTGGAGGTTTCTTCCTGTTAAAAGGGAGTTTTTCCTTCCCACTGTCACCAAGTGCTTGCTCACAGGGGGTCGTTTTGACCGTTGGGGTTTTTCTGTGATTATTGTACGGCTTTTGCCTTGCAATATAAAGCACCTTGGGGCAACTGTTTGTTGTGATTTGGCGCTATATAAATAAAATTGATTTGATTTGATTTGCATTTATAATAAACATTTGTATTTATTTACAGTGTCTGTTTTTCTGGTTGAAATGAGATATAAATAATTTACCAGACTTAAAAAATGTACAAATTTCCATGTTATTTTGTCTAAAAATAAATGTCTGAGGTTCCTTATGTTAAACAAGAAATTATCTAATCTGAAATAACAGGTGGTTTTAATTTACAGATGAAAGGTTTCTAAAGAACCATTTATTGATTTATTTAGCTATTTTAATTACAAGTGTTCTAAACTTTCTTTTAACAGTAATCAGAAATTCTGAGGTAACAAACAACAACAAAAAACATTTTGAAGGATTTTTCTTCAGAAAACTGCTCCATAAATGAGCAGTCCTGTGACACGTATGTTTTGTAGAGATCAGTGGTTTCTGCACCGATCCATTTTGTAGAGATCAGTGGTTTCTGCACCGATCCATTTTGTACAGATCAGTGGTTTTTGCACTGATCCGTTTTGTAGAGATCAGTTGTTTCTGCACCGATCCGTTTTGTAGAGATCAGTGGTTTCTGCACTGATCCATTTTGTACAGATCAGTGGTTTCTGCACCGATCCCTTTTGTAGAGATCAGCGGTTTCTACACCGATCCCTTTTGTAGCGATCAGTGGTTTCTGCACCGATCCGTTTTGTAGCGATCAGTGGTTTCTGCACCGATCCATTTTGTAGAGATCAGTGGTTTCTGCACTGATCCATTTTGTAGAGATCAGTGGTTTCTGCACCGATCCATTTTGTAGAGATCAGTGGCTTCTGACAACGCAAACATACGTCACAGCTCAGAGCATCGAAAGTTGGATTGGATTGAACAGCATCAGCCCGCTGACAAGCAGTAATGCGCACTCCCATCAGAAGCGCCGGTTTAGCTCGGCTTTTGACGCGACGCTTCTGACGCATATAAAAAGCAACGCGTCTCATTGAAAATAATGCTTTTTGGACCAATTTTTGACGCATCTGACGTATTCAGTGTGAAAGGCCCATAAGCATCACACAGGAGCCACACAGCATCGCCGCAGTAACCAACCAGTCCTGCTTTACAACAACTGTCATAACAGCTACGCTTTGAGTGGCATTTTTCCTCCGCGAAACTCTGCGGATCCGAGGTCTGTATCTGTAACACACAGATCAGTGTCCACGGACTTATAAAACTTACACGATGTAAAAAAGAGAACGCTTTACGATAAGCATTTTAAAAACTCAGTGATGTTCACGATTAAAGAGTACAACACCCCCCCATGATGAAATCCATGGAATCCGCAGAGTTTTCACAGCCCTGCTTCTACCAAGCTGCTTGCCTGTTGTCCTGTAGTCCATCCCAGCCTTGTGCAGGGCTACAGTCCCTGGTGTCCTTAGACAGCTCTTTGGTCTTGGCTATCGTGGACAAGTTGGAGTGTGATTGACTGAGTGTGTGAACAGGTGTCTTTTATACAGGTAACAAGTTCAAACAGGTGCAGTTAATACAGGTAAAGAGTGCAGAATAAGAGGGCTTCTTAAAGAAAAATTAACAGGTCTGTGAGAGACAGAATTCTTGCTGGTTGGTAGGTGTTCAAATACTTATTTGCAGCAGTAACATACAAATACATTATTAAAAAAAAATCATACATTGTGATTTCCGGATTTTTTTTTTAGAGTATGTCTCTCACAGTGGACATGCACCTAAGATGAAAATTTCAGACCCCTCCATGATTTCTAAGTGGGAGAACTTGAAAAATTGCAGGATGTTCAAATACTTATTTTCCTCACTGTGTGTGTGTGTGTGTGTGTGTGTGTGTGTGTGTGTGTGTGTGTGTGTGTGTATGTATATATATATATATATATATGGATGCTCCTCATCTCATCCTGGATTATGTCTCTGACATTCACCTATCCTTGCCCTCCCTCGTTCCATTGGTCAAAGAGTAGAGAAGCTTGAATCTTCGACTGGACTGGGTTGCTTGACGCGAGGAAGTTTCACTTCAAATCGCAGAAGCTTCCTCAGCTAAAATTCTTGCCCTGGTAGTCTGACTTCTGTCTTGACCCTTGTAGAGAAGAACAAACAGAAGACACAAAAGCTGGAGTTTTAAACCTAACCAGACCCCTCCTACCAAGAGGCAGACTGCTATTAGCTAGTGACTAAATAATAGCTTTAATTAGCACCTATTGTGCTCTAGTGAGCACCCTCCTAATGACAGGGTAGCCGTCCCTCCTAACGATGTTACTGACGCCTCTCCTGACGGCTCTCCTGATGACGTGAATGACTCATTACCATGAACAAAAGACTGAAACTGCTTTGACCTTAGTACCCCATTGTAAACAGGGGACAAAGCGTGTCTCAGACCCCCTCCCCGGTTAAGGCTGGGTTTCAACTGTTTCACATACAATGCCTCCTTCACCCCTCTCTCAAACCATTTCTTCTCTCTGGCTAAAATTTTAACTTATTTTCTTGTCCTTTCTTGTCCTTGTCATTCCTTGTCCTCGTTTGAGGACAAGGAAGTTAAAATCTTAGCCAGAGAGAAGAAATGGTTTGAGAGAGGAGTGAAGGTGAAGGGTTGCATCAAGCAACCCAGTCCAGTCGAAGATTCAAGCTTCTCTACTATGGAAACCACCTAGACAACTGAGAGCCTTCACAGAAAAATTGGTCAAAGAGCCCCAGAAGTTGAGGTAAGAGGAAAGTAGACAAAGACAGAACATGCAAACTCAACACAAAAAAGGGAAGTGGGAACATGTGAATTCAAACTCTCAACCTTGTATTTCTGAGGCAACAGTGCTAATAACGATGTCATCCAGATTTTCTATTTTTAATATGAAGTGTATCATATTCTATAACTGATTCTAAAGTAATATAAAAGTATATAGGTTATTTTCCTTTTTTGTTTTTTACTGTCAGGGAGGGAGTACCAAGATGGTGCCGTTGTGTCTGGCTGCTCGTCTGCTGCTCTCCAGTCTGTTTGTTATTTTATTGTTTTTAACTTATGGTGTTTTTGAATCAGAATCACTGCGGGTGTATGATTGCCAAACACTGCTCCAGCCCCCGGTTCAGGGTGCGGTGTGGTTTATCGGCGGGTGGACAGAACTTTCCGTCTCCATTTTTATTGGAGGTGTCGACGTTTTTGTGACGTGCTCTTGTGCTGCCTTTCGGCCAAAAGCACAGTCATCGCCACGGGAGAGGAAGTGGATGACTGGTGAAGCTGAAACTCTGTTTGGCTTGCTGTTTGGCATATGGACGAGCTGTGCACAGAATTCTGGCGGGATCTGTCCTGCCCTGGCGCCTTGTGGATTTGGTTAAAGCCTGCGTGGTGCCGCTGGACGGCTCTGAGGACTGTCGGCCCGGCCGTCCACGTCTTCCCCGGATTGATGTGCGCCAGTGGTGCTTTTGGAACCTGGGCTTGCGTCGCCCGGTTCCAAACAGTCAGAATGTCATCCACACTGAGGTCCTTACCGTGGGTCTCCTGAACATTAGATCACTGTCCATGAAATCTTTGTTGATTAATGATTTAATCATGGATCATCATTTAGATATGATTGGCTTATATGAAACCTGGCTCAAACCCACAACTCTCCTTCCTTTGAATGAGGCCTGTCCACCAGTGTACACATATAGTCACGTGTCTCGTGGTGGTGTGAAGCAAGGCGGGGGTGTGGCTTTTATTTATAAATCTAGGTTTTCTTGATTAGCTGTTGGGGGTCACAAATATAATTCCTTTGAGCATGTGACCCTCCGTTATGCCCGTGATGCTACTACCAGGGTCATAAAACTGGAGCTCAGCTATCTTATTTTGTCACTGTTTATAGGCCCCCTGGCCCATATTCTGACTTCTTAGATGAATTTGGTGTGTTCATCACTAGTTTGCCAACTAGTGCAGATAACATTTTGATTATTGGTGACTTTAACATTCAAATAAATAAGCCCTCTGATCCCTTTAGCAAATCATTTATGCAAATTGTGGATGGATTGGGATTCCAGCAATGCATTCAGGATCCGACACATATTAGTGGAAATACCCTGGATCTGGTTCTTGCATGTGGGTTTGCTGTCAAAAATATCGACATCTTGCCTCTCGCATCTATAGTTTCAGAAAATTCACTTATCAGGTTTACATTTACGCTGCCATGTTTAGTGGAACAACAACCTTGTCTACTACTGCGGCATCGTACTAAACCCTCAGCTATGACTGAACTTGAGGCTAGATTACCTGATAATTTAGCTTTGAGTCTGGAGAATGCTAAATCAGCAGACAGCCTTGCGGATAGTTTACATTTAGCGATGA
Organism: Thalassophryne amazonica; assembly: GCF_902500255.1. Classification (NCBI taxonomy): domain Eukaryota; kingdom Metazoa; phylum Chordata; class Actinopteri; order Batrachoidiformes; family Batrachoididae; genus Thalassophryne; species Thalassophryne amazonica. The sequence goes on from NC_047108.1 coordinate 566,000, forward strand.
AAACCACACTTGATAAGATTGCACCTCCTCTTTTAAGGCCACACCCTCACAAGTCACAGTCACCTTGCTTCAATGGTTACTTACTATCTTATTTCACTGTTTGCTTTTCACCCTGTTCATTGGTAGGTTTATTTGTTAGTTACCTTCAGAGTAGGTCTTTATATTGGTGTTCTTGCATTTTTTGTTCTGGTATTACTTGGTTTTTGTTCTCAGTATGTCAAGAAAGATGACTTTAAGCTTGCTTTTAGCTTGTTTTCATCTTGGAATATAATACGTGCCATGGGATTAATACACATGTTGTTGGATTAAACTGAGCAGTGTTCGGTACTTTCCCGGAGTAAGTGAGGTCATACCGGACTTTTCCATTGCAGATGGGGAAGCCCATGGAATGAACTCAGTGGTGAAGATGATGGAATATGTCTAAGATGATTCTAACATGACAAAGTATGATTAAATGAACTATTAATGTAATAAAATTAAGAGTTGATTAGAAAAAGTATGTTACAAATAAGTGAAATGAATGATTGAAGAAGTTGTTTTTCATTGCAGTCAGAAGAAAGAGGAACTGAAGAAGTTGTTTTTAGTGCAGAGTCAGAGAAAGAGGAAGTTAGTGAAGTTGCAAGCGAGGCCAGAAGAGCTGATGATAAACAACTGAAAATGATTAAGATGTGATAAAACATGAAATGAATAATAAGGAATGAAAATGTTGTATATGATCATATGAATTGTTTTTATGTGAAAGAGAGTTGTAATGAAATGATTGAATATGATTGATGTGATTCTAAAGACATGATTTAAAAAGAATGAATTCTCAGAAAAGCTGACGTGTTAACAGAAAAGAGGAACTTAAGAAATAAGTTACTGGCAAAGGGCTGCAGATGGCTTCCAGTAAGGGAAGGAGTAGGGAGGAGGTTTTGAGTCACCATCGTCCCTATGGTAACCAAGATCATTTGAAGAACAACAAGAGTCAAGCTCATATATAAGCTGCAAAACACCAGGAAACGGGGTTATTCTTCCAGGGAGAGGTGCTGTTGTCACTTCTCCGCTGCTACGAGGAGATCACAAGACTTGACCATCTTGTGAGCAGCAATTGGAATCATGGAGTGAGAGGATTGGAGCCATAAGAGATCATTTGAGAGAGTTTTCAACTCCCACTCAGGCCGTCCAGTCACGGAGTAGCAGAGCATTGGAGAATAATCACTGGCCTTAAGTCTGAGTGAGGAAGTTTCAACGTTTTCTCTCTCAAGGAACATCACAGCATACCAGAATGGATTAGATCAACTTTTGGTTGATTGAAGAAGGAATAAACTCTTATGTGGATTTATTTCCTGAAGGATTACAACATCACACAAGGATCGTGGTCAGCTAACAACTAATAGCTGATGAAGAGGAGATCAAGTTCATCGAACTGGGGATTTTAACATCAAAAACCTCCTTCCCTCACTCCTAGAAAAATTGTTAAGAAGTTAATCCAGTCCAGTCAAAGTAAGATCAGACAGCATTATTGAATCAAAAACAAAAATCTCTGCCAATCATTATTCTGATTATATTTGAATTTCTGTTGTGAAATTATCATCATATAACCCATTTTGATTATGTTGTCGGCACTTGCAAAACCTGCAATAAATTTCCAAGCATGCAGTTAAAGTGTTAAGGCTCGGACATTGGATTTATTGATGCTTCTTAAGGTGTAAAAGTTAAAGTTTATTGGGTGTACAATATCAAAAAGTGTTCTAAAAGGTTAGTCTGGTTTTTAATGAAATTAACGCATGCTGGGGACTCGCTGTACGAGTCACTAAATTCAAAATCTAGCAACATTCCAAGAGCCCTGATCCATAAGAGGAGAGCTGCCGTTAACGGGCGTGGCCGGCTCGTATCCTGGTTCCAGAGGAGGCTATTCGACCGGGGTGCGAGATCAGCGTCAGCGGGGTGGACGTCCGGATGGAGGCAGTGAGCGGCTAGACGAATCTCCTCGCCACCAGCTTGAACAGCCTTTGTGCAGCCCTGCCGGGTAATACCCGTGGAGACATGAAGGTCGGACCCCAGAGACGGAGAGCTGGTTTTTAGTACACACACACATTCATCGGAGGGTGAGCGTGTGCCGCGTGTATCTAAAAAAATAAAAACGGGATCTGACAAGTGTCTTACATCAGTGCATCTATCCCCGGTTGCTTTTTGGGGTTATCTGCTTTTTGTTGGTTGATTTTTTCGGTTTCATCTGGTTCCCCAATTTACGTGTTCCATTCTTACACAAGTTCCCCTCTCTCTCGGTTCAATAGTTAAGTTATTCTATTCCTTCTGCCCTCTGCAACTTTGTAGGTCAGTTGTCCTGAGGAGGTTTGGTTATTTTGACATTCTATGTCATGTATGACCCATGTTCCCCCCATGACCCTGCAACCTTTCCCGGGCATTCTCCTGGCCATCCCTTGACTCTTCCATGGACCAGTGTAGACCTCAAGACTGACCCTCCAACTCACCTGCGGACACAAGGGGGCCTTCCAGCCATTCCCTTGTCTCTGCCATGCACCTTGCTAGATTCCATGGCTGACCCCCTGACTCCTCCATGGGCCTCCATGGGATCCACGGTACCCCGCCTGACCCTCTGACCGCCTTTTGCCATCCTCATGGTCGCCCCATGGCCTCTGCGTTCAACCAACCTCCTGACTTTCTTTATGACCTTTGCTCGCCACACAGTCACCCTCCTGGCAGCTTTTTGGTTCTCTGCCAGCCATGCGGCCGTCAGTCCCTTTTCCCCTTGCCATGGGTGGGTCCTTGGGGTTCCTGCCTGTCTCCCTTCTCATTTAAATACAAGTTGAAAACAAGAAATGCTGCTCGTTGAAGTGGAACATGAACACACCTTATCACAGAGATTCAACGTCATGGTCTAATACAGAGTGTATTGTATTTGCTTACCTCTCCTCTGTCCCCAAGCATAGAGTCTTTGGGTTTCGGAAGTTGCTGCCCACTGATGATTTTCAACACGAGTTGTTTCCTCATCTGGCTCGGAAGTGGGTCCTCGAGATTAGGGTTAAAGACACCTAAATCATGAACAAGCTTTCTCTGTTTTATTTGTTCCCACCAGTGCAGACTGATAATTATAATTAAGTAAAAAGGAAATTTGAAAACACACATTATAAACAGCTGGTATATGTTGAAATTAAGAAATTATCAGAGCACAGACATTTTCTGACAGGATTTGTGACACGGGGAGGGCGGTGATGTAAATATTATGATAGTTTCCCTCAATTTTGGTCCCATCCAAATACTGTCAGTGCTGTATGGAGTGACAGTAGAGAGTCAGAGTTTTTCCCAGTGAAAACTGGCATTTATTAGGCCTGTCTTCTGGCTCCTACAGGCTTGCATCCTATACTTGCACGGACGGGATGTTGGGTAGAGTTGTGGAAACCAGTAACTTAGATACTTTTGTTGGTGAAGAAAGGTTTACTAACCTTCAGTTCATGGTCGATGCTGTGATCTTTGTGGAATTATAGATACCCTGACTGCAGAACTTGAGAAGCTGATTGAGGAATTGGAGTGTCTGGGTTTGCGAATGTCTTGGCTCAAGACTAAGATCCACGCTTTCAGAAAGCCATCAGCGATCAGAATCTGTATGTGGTGAAGGTGCTGAACTTTTAGAGACATTCTCTTATTCATGTCTGTGGGTCCTCTGTCTCTGAGACAGAGAGATGCCTGGGGAGATCTTACAGAATGAGGTCGCTGGACAGAGGTCTTTGGCAATGGCAATATATTTGCAGGAGAAAAAAGGTCCAAGTCTTTAGGTTCCTGGTGCTACCTGTCTTCCTGTATGGTTGTCACACATACGCCAATTGAGGCCGAATGGCATCAGAATGACACATCCGACCACAGTTGGGAAGTATTGAGGTGCGGTCTGAAGACGGACGGATGGCAGTCTCTGAGCAGTCTATATATTTAGTCCCATTTGCTAGGCTGTCATGAGTGTGTTGAACAGTTCAAAACACTCTTGGCGCCATCAAGATGGAACGCACATCTGACGGCGGTCTATGTGCAGTTTCTGCATCATCTGATTGCAGTCTACATTTTCTGATGGCATCATAACAGCATTTGAAATGATCTGATTGCGGTTGATTGAGCTCTGAGTTTGATCGGTCACAGCAAAGCCTCCTGGGCATGTTGTGCCACAAAAGTCCACCTGCACTGGACCCCGGCCAGGGAGGGCAAAGGAAATGTTGATATGTAATAACATGTACATGGCACGCATAGATCATGTGCAGTGGGTGTGAAAAGCGTGCAATCGAATTGGTACCATGTGCCAATGTGCAGTGCACGTTGTTGCAGATCTGAACAGGTGGCTCTATCCATAATAGATCTTACAGTACAGATATAATTTCAAACCATCCCATGGGCAACATAAATAATGTGAAATATTGTGCCCATCATATCTGTGAGACCACAGGCAGCTGCACCTCTCCATGGTCTCATGCACAGTAATGCGTCATTGCACGCGTCAGAGGTTCGGAGCTGAATGGATCTCACCGCTGCAATATACATATTATTACTTGATCATCTAAACTATACTCAACAAAAATATAAACGCAACACTTTTGGTTTTGCTCCCATTTTGTATGAGATTAACTCAACGATCTAAACCTTTTTCCACATACACAATATCACCATTTCCCTCAAATACTGTGCACAAACCAGTTTAAATCTGTGATAGTGAGCACTTCTCCTTTGCTGAGATAATCCATCCCACCTCACAGGTGTGCCATATCAAGATGCTGATTAGACACCATGATTAGTGCACAGGTGTGCCTTAGACTGCCCACAATAAAAGGCCACTCTGAAAGGTGCAGTTTTGGTTTATTGGGGGGGGGATACCAGTCAGTATCTGGTGTGACCACCATTTGCCTCATGCAGTGCAACACATCTCCTTCGCATCATCCGTGAAGAGAACACCTCTCCAACGTGCCAAACGGCAGCGAATGCGCGCATTTGCCCACTCAAATCGGTTACGACGACGAACTGGAGTCAGGTCAAGACCCCGATGAGGACGACGAGCATGCAGATGAGCTTCCCTGAGACAGTTTCTGACAGTTTGTGCAGAAATTCTTTGGTTATGCAAACCGATTGTTCCAGCAGCTGTCCGAGTGGCTGGTCTCAGACGATCTTGGAGGTGAACATGCTGGATGTGGAGGTCCTGGGCTGGTGTGGTTACACGTGGTCTGCGGTTGTGAGGCTGGTTGGATGTACTGCCAAATTCTCTGAAACGCCTTTGGAGACGGCTTATGGTAGAGAAATGAACATTCAATACACGAGCAACAGTTCTGGTTGACATTCCTGCTGTCAGCATGCCAATTGCACGCTCCTTCAAATCTTGCGACATCTGTGGCATTGTGCTGTGTGATAAAACTGCACCTTTCAGAGTGGCCTTTTATTGTGGGCAGTCTAAGGTACACCTGTGCACTAATCATGGTGTCTAATCAGCATCTTGATATGGCACACCTGTGAGGTGGGATGGATTATCTCAGCAAAGGAGAAGTGCTCACTATCACAGATTTAGACTGGTTTGTGAACAATATTTGAGAGAAATGGTGATATTGTGTATGTGGAAAAAGTTTTAGATCTTTGAGTTCATCTCATACAAAATGGGAGCAAAACCAAAAGTGTTGCGTTTATATTTTTGTTGAGTATATGTAGGGCAGGGGTGGCCAAGTTCGGTCTTCGAGAGCCACCTTCCTGACACTCTTAGTTGTCTCCTTGTTCCAACACACCTGAATCCAATGACAGACTCATTAGTCTGCTAACGAGTCTGTCATTGGATTCAGGTGTGTTGGAGCAAGGAGACAACTAAGAGTGTCAGGAAGGTGGCTCTCAAGGACCGAACTTGGCCACCCGTGATGTAGGAGATGATGTTGAACTGTTCTGCCCGTCCATGACAACATTATTAAACTTGAAACTCACCTCCAGCACAGAACCTGGATCGTTTCACAGTGCAGGGTGCACATGATCCAGGAATCACAGCCTGTAGTGAAAAGCCTCTCACCCGGCTGTTGTGTGCTGCAAACAGCCATGGCAAAAATAAATCCCATGTGATATTCCAACAGACATCGCTGTGTACAGAGTTGTGTTGTACTGCTAAAGTGAGCAAAAACATAAAAAAAGAAATTAAAGTTCGCTGGAAAGGCTGTGTCTAAGGAATGGGAAAGCTTGGCCCACTGCCAGCTGACATTAGCAGCTAAAGGAGTCCAGTAGCTGACAGCGGTAAACGCACATGCACCCCACTCACATGCACGTACGTGCACATGTAGCAAAGTTTGGCACGCAGCAAAGTTTTAACAGCAAATGGTGTCCAGTTGCTAACAAAATCACACACACATGCATGTGTGCCCCACGCGCACTTTTAGCAGCTCATTCAGGCATTATGAACACACACACACACACACACTGAGCGATCATTTCATCATTTCAGCACCTGTTCTACGCACACACATGCACGTCAGTAGCGCTGGGAAGGAGAAGACGAGCAAAAATGTGATTGCATGAGTGAGTGAGTGTCTGCACCGATGCCGGCTAGGAGACATATGGCGTGAGTCTGGTCCATATGTTGGCTGTACTCCAGTTCCGGCAGGGACTGTGTGTACGGAGGACACAGTGCTCCCTCCCAGTCTGGTCCCATGTCTGGAACACAGATGTTTGGACTTCGGGCAGTCTTCAGAGCCTTTTATGGCCATCTGACAGCAGTCTGTCTCATCTAATTGTTGTCTAAATACACTTTGGATGCGATTGTGCAGGTGTGGACGAGGTAGTCTGGATGGGATCTGCCCACAGTGTACACACCTCTTTCCCTATGATGGCCATTTTTGCTGTGTCGTCTGTTTCCTGCACATTCTTACTCTGTGTGTGTGTGTGGTCTCTCTGCAGAGTGTGTGTCTGACAGCTCTGCTGTGTCCCTGATGCTGTGATAATTTTGCCCCAGTTTTACTCTGAGTCTATTTATTTGTTCCATGGGATTATTGTACTTGTTTGTTGTTGAGGTTATTTTCTGTTATATTACAGTGAGGCAAATATGTATTTAACCCACTGTCGATTTTGCAAGTTCTCCCACCTACAATGAATGGCGAGGTCTGTAATTTTTATCATTGGTACACTTCAACTGTGAGAGACTGAATGTAAAAAAAAAAAAAATCAATCAATCAAAATTAGAAAATCACATTGTATGATTTTAAATAATGTGCATTTTATTGCATGAAATAAGCATTTGATACAATAGAATATACAATAAGTATTTGATAAAATAGAAAAACAGTTAGAGGTCAAACATTTCCTGTAGTTTCTCACCAGGTTTTCACACACTGCAGCAGGGATTTTGGTTCACTCCCCCATACAGATCTTCTCTAGATCTTTCAGGTTTGGAGTTTCAGCTCCCTCCAAAGATTTTCTATTGAGTTCAGGTCTGGAGACTGGCCAGGCCACTCCAGGACCTTGAAATGCTTCTTACGGAGCCCGTCCTTAGTTGCCCTGGCTGTGTGTTTGGGGTCACTGCTGAAGACCCAGCCATGACCCATCTTCAATGCTCTTACTGAGGGAAGGAGGTTGTTTGCCAAAATCTCGGTCGTCCTGTCCCCTCTGCAGAAGAGCACCCCCAGAGTATGATGTTTCCACCCCCATGCTTCACAGTTGGGATGGTTTTCTTGGGGTTGTTCTCATCCTCTAAACATGGTAAGTGGAGTTGATTCCAAAAAGCTCTATTCTGGTCTCTATCTGACCACATGACCTTCTCCCATGCCTCCTCTGGATCATCCAGATGGTCACTGGTGAACTTCAAATGGGCCTGGAAATGTGCTGGCATGAGCAGGATGACCTTGCTGCCCTGCAGGATTTTAAACCATGATGGCGTGTAGTCCTCCCATGTAGTTCTGGGCTTTCTCAGAATCTTCTTTAACCCATGAAGCAAGATCTTGCATGGAGCCCCAGGCTGAGGGAGATTGACAGTCATCTTGTGTTTCTTCCACTTTCTAATAAATAATCATAACAGTTGTTGTCTTCTACCAAGCTGCTTGCCTGTTGTCCTGTAGTCCATCCCAGCCTTGTGCAGGTCTACAATATTGTCCCTGGTGTCTTTAGACAGCTCTTTGGTATTGGCTATGGTGGACAGGTTGGAGTGTGACTGACTGAGGGTGTGGACAGGTGTCATGCAATCATACAATGTTATTTTGTGATTTTTTTTCTTACATTCTGTCTCTCACAGTTGAAGTATACCTACAATAAAAATGACAGACCTCTCCATTCTTTGTAGGTGGGAAAACTTGCAAAATCAACAGTGGATCAAATACTTATTTTCCCCACTGTATCAGTGCTCATCATATTCATAAACATATTGTTTTTGTATTCACTCTTTCCCATTTGTCTGGTATGTCCCATTTCAGTTTGAATTTTACACTAATTTATTTCCATGTTCATTTCTGCTGATGTGCCCTTAGAGTAGGTTTGTTTTTTGTTACTTCTTCAGTTGTAGTATTATTATTGTTGTGTTTATTATTAGGTTTTATTTTCATTCTTTGGTCCTGTCTCTTATGATCTCATGCGTGGTTTGATTTCCTTGGTTTCGGTTGGTACCTGTCACTGATCCCCTCACTAGTTCTTGTTGCTTTGCCATTTGATTCCTTCCTGCCTAGTTCCTCTAATCCTTGTGGCTTCCCCGGTTACATCTTTGTGAGTATTTTGGTCATTTTCTTCTGTGGTTTTTGTCAGTAACGTCTCCTGCTTGTATGGTTCTATTTTTGGACTTTGTGTGTTTTATTTTTGTTTGTTTGTTTTGGTGGGGTTTTTTTTCACCGTTTGGGTTTTTTGTGAACTGTGGGACCTTGGGGTGTAAATAAATTCACTTTTTTTTTTTTAACACATATCTCTGCCTCCCACTGCCTGCATTCTGGGGCTCTATTTTTGACTATGTGTGACCAACCTTAACCATTAGATGACACTTTTGTCAAAAGCAGCTTGCAAATATGGGATTACAATCAAACTGTATTTTGAAGGGGAACCTCAGCATAACAATACATACTATCTCCACAACTGGAAGGAGACTTCAGCATGGTCATTCCTCTGATAAGATCTGGTAGTTCATTCCACCATCAGAGGACCATGAACAAGAATAGTCTGGACTGCCTCGTGTAGGGATGGCAGTGCCAGACGCCCCTCTATGGAGAGACACAGCGGCTGAGTGGTGTCATAGGCCTTCAAGATAGCTTTAAAGTAGATGGGTGTAAATGGGTGTAACCAGCTCCCAATTCAGATCAGGGAGACAGACACCCTCTCTACTTTTAAGATTAGGCTTAAAACTTTCCTTTTTGCTAAAGCTTATAGTTAGGGCTGGATCAGGTGACCCTGAACCATCCCTTAGTTATGCTGCTATAGACTTAGACTGCTGGGGGGTTCCCATGATGCACTGAGTGTTTCTTTCTCTTTTGCTCTGTATGCACCACTCTGCATTTAATCATTAGTGATCGATCTCTGCTCCCCTCCACAGCATGTCTTTTTCCTGGTTCTCTCCCTCAGCCCCAACCAGTCCCAGCAGAAGACTGCCCCTCCCTGAGCCTGGTTCTGCTGGAGGTTTCTTCCTGTTAAAAGGGAGTTTTTCCTTCCCACTGTCGCCAAGTGCTTGCTCACAGGGGGTCATTTTGACCGTTGGGGTTTTTCTGTAATTATTGTATGGCTTTGCCTTACAATATAAAGCGCCTTGGGGCAACTGTTTGTTGTGATTTGGCGCTATATAAATAAAAATTATTTGATTTTGATTTAAATCCACTCATCACTTTATAGTGACCTCTGACTTGAATTTATCACAGGTAACAACAGGCAGCCAGTGACGTTTGACCAGGAGTGGGGTAGCATACTCTTCTAGGATGATCAAAAACCAGACACACTGCTGTGTTCTGAATCAACTGTTTGGGCTTCATCATACAAGCCAGGAAGCCCATTGGAACATTACAGTTATCAAGGGGAGGGATAACCATGGCTACTACCAGGAGTTGCTGGAGCCTATCCCAGCAGTCATAGGGCGTGAGGTGGGATCCACCCTGGATAGGATGCCAGCCTGTCGCAGGGCCCTTAGGTGGCATACTGAGTAAGGTAAGGCCTGATTTGTCTTATGTTAAATAGTGTGACGCTTCATGACCAGTAGACAGAAGCTACATGGTCCAAGAACACCACTGCTAGCTGGTCATCAATCATGACATGCAGGCTTCTTGCCACTCTGGTTGGAGGGAGAGACAGAGAGCCAATGTTTATGTTGACATTGTGATGTACAGATTGTGTGACTGGAAAGACCGGCAGTTCACCCTTGAAAGAGATTTTGGTAAGTATTATGTTCTTTCATCCATGAGGATATATCTGAGAGACAATCCGAGATACACGCACAGACCATATGGTCATCTTGCAGAGTTGGGTATCCTCTGTAAAGGAGTGACACAACAAGCCATGAGATGAGAGTGGATAATTGGACCCAAAGAGTTGGTGTGTGTGACAAGGAGAAGGGGCACGGACACTTACGAGGTCTGTCAATAAAGTAACAGTCCTTTTTATTTTTTTCAAAACTATATGGATTTAATTCATATGTTTTCACGTCAGACAAGCTTGAACCCTCGTGCGCATGCGTGAGTTTTTCCACGCCTGTCGGTGACATCATTCGCCTGTGAGCACTCCTTGGGAAGGAGTGGTCCCACCCCCTCGTCGGATTTTCATTGTCTGGAAATGGCGGAATGAAAAGGACTTTTTTTCCATCAGAATTTTTTCAGAAGCTGTTAGAGACTGGCACCTGGAAACCATTTGAAAAATTTATCTGGCTTTCGGTGAAAATTTTATGGGCTTCACAGAGAATAAGGTCTGGTAGTACAGCTTTAAGGACCCCTTTAAGGACGCTCGGTGTGCCATGCTCCGAGCTGCGACGACACGGCACAGACCACCGGACCATTTCTAAACGGATGGCTCTGTGGATACGAGACCGTCGTGTGCTCTTTCTCTGGTTATCACAAGAGCTGGACATCAGCCATTTTCCGGCAGATTTCACTTTGAACAAGAGATTTTGTGATGGAAAGCCACGCGGAGGCTTCGCGCGTCACAACCGATTCGCTTTGGAAGCGAGACAAAGGAACACCATTTAGGCGTGTCAGAGGACAAGTTTGGACATGTCCAGCTCTCCACAATTTCACTGATACTCACTGGACTGGTAAGCATTGAAAGCCGAGATAGACATGTCCAAACTTGTCCTCTGACACGCCGAAACGGAGGTGTTCCTTTGTCTTGCTTCCAAAGCGAATCGGTCGTGACGCGCAAAGCCTCCGCGCGGCTTTCCATGACGAAATCTCTTGTTAAAAGTGAAATCTGCTGGAAAATGGCTGATGTCCAGCTCTTGTGATAACCAGAGAAAGAGCACACGACGGTCTCATATCCACAGAGCCATCAGTTTAGAAATGGTCCATTGGCTTGTGCTGCGTCGTCGCAGCTCGGAGCGCGGCGCACCGAGCGTCCTTAAAGGGGTCCTTAAAGCTGTACTAACAGATCTTATTCTCTGTGAAGCCCGTAAAATTTCCACCGAAAGCAAGATAAATTTTTCGAATGGTTTCCAGGTGCCAGTCTCTAACAGCTTCTGAAAAAATTCTGATGGAAAAAAGTCCTTTTCATTCCGCCATTTCCAGACAATGAAAATCTGATGAGGGGCGGGACCACTCCTTCCCAAGGCATGTTCACAGGCGAATGACGTCACCAACAGGCGTGGAAAAACTCACGCATGCGCACGAGGGTTCAAGCATGTCTGACGTAAAAACATATGAATGAAATCCATATAGTTTTGAAAAAAATAAAAAGGACCGTTACTTTATTGACAGACCTCGTATTATTGTTAAACTGTATTTTGCACTAT